>NC_080539.1:281401015-281481015 GCF_028640845.1 Ahaetulla prasina | reverse complement strand
TTCTCCCACAAGAACTCAACTTGGAGAGGTTTTATTTGTCATTGGGGGCGGGGACAATGCAAAAATCGAATATTGTCCAATGTTTGTGTTCGACAGGTTAAATTAGAGTGGTTTATTTGATTATTGTGTTCTACTGCTGTAATCCAGGGCAGAACACTTTGTGAAATTCGATTTCATCATAGATTCAGGTTGGGAATGGGGGGGAGACTTGTGCTAATTATTGGACGGTGAATCTTAGCTGAGAGAAAAGCTGTAAAGAAAAACTCACAACTTCGACTCTGTCCACGGCAACCCCATCTTCAGCGTCCTAATTCTCCCAGGAATTGCTGTTACTCTCTTATTCTGAATTATTAAAAGACACTGATGTCAGCCATAGACGGTCAGTTGCACAAAACGAAAGAGCGGTCGGGAGAAATGCCTCCATCCAATATCCATGGTTTTCTTCTTCTTGAAAGGGTATTGTTTGCCTTTGTTGGGAAGATGACAAAAGTTTTAAAGGCACGCAACTTGAAAGGGTGTCAGCTGCGTTTTTGGATCACTGCCATGTATACAGTGTAATAAACTTTGCATGTCAACGCCAGAGAAATTTAAAAGCATCCATTTATTTTTTTTAATTTTAGCACTAATATGAAGGGAAAACAAAATCCAGCCTGCTTAAAGCTGCAATCCTATAAATATACCCTCACCTGGAGGAAGTCTCACTCAACTCAAAGGGACTTATTGCCAAGCAGACTCACTCAAGGGATGAAGCTTTCATTATTAATAGATAGGATAGCTTTCTATCTTATTCTAATGGCAGGCAGACTAATTTGCAGAAAATGCCCCCGTGCAAGATTTTCTCCAATGGAAAAGGGGCCGACAGCCATTTTGAGATCTGAAAGACAACCACACACCTGCCAATTGTGTAGATTAGTTCCTTTACAAGTAAGATTTCTTTCCGGGAATACCATTACTTAAGCTTGCATGCTTTCCTTTTCCTGTTTGCTCTGCAATTTATAGAATGGTTGAAGCTGGAAAGACCAAGTCTTGGTAACAAAGAGCATCTCTGTAGCTTTGGAAGGAGGAGGTGCGTCTTAGCACCTCCCCCACAACCTGAAATAGTAAATTAGAGTTAATTTTTTAAAAGGCCATTGACTGGTTTTCTTTGAAGTGTATACAGTTAGATAGGTATGATTCTGGATTTCCTAATCTGATGGAAAAAGTACCCAGTTAGCCTAGCTTTTGAGGAAGCGGGAAAATGGCTGTCCTGCTCCTCTAAGGCCCTTAATTTCTCCTTTGGAAATGCTACCAATAATTTGGGAAATTTTAGCCAGGATTAGCATTTTCATCCCACCCACTCCCACCCACCTTCAAAAAGTAGTACAGAAAATCGGATTTATTTTAATCCCACCTCATTACATTTCTAGGATGTAGGGACGGATCGCTTATCCATCAAATAGGAAAATACTCGTTGTACATGTTTGGGTGCCCCGCCCCCCACTTTTAAAAAAAACCCTAGAATTATCAATAGATATCAATAGATATCAGGACTATTTTGTTTTGCGTCAAAGTTCCAAATCCACAGCACTCTTTTCAACCTATCCGCACACAATTCAAAGAGAGAGTATTATTACAAGCCGCCGCCCCCCCACCTCCTCCTCCCGGTAAGCAAGTAGATCCCTTGACTGAGCTCTCTTCTCTGATTTGACAGAGTCCTAGAGAAAAAGCAGAAGCCCGAGGACAACATCGAGTTGACGGAAGATGGGAAACCCCTGGACGTGCCCGGGAAGAAAGCGCCTCTGTGCGATTGCACCTGCTTCGGGTTACCTCGGCGATATATCATCGCCATCATGAGCGGACTGGGTTTCTGCATTTCCTTTGGAATCCGCTGTAACCTTGGGGTAGCCATTGTGGACATGGTCAACAACAGCACCATCCACCGAGGAGGGAAAATCATCAAAGAGGTGAGCGAGTTCCAGGAAGAATCCTCCCCTCTGCGCACAGATGATTCCCGAATGCCTTTCCCGACATCCATGTTGGGAAGCCAAGGCTCTACCAATCGCCCCCTTAGGTTGTGGTTTGAATTATTCCCGTGTTGGAGAAAAAGAGGCGGGTCTTTAGAACAAGATGCAAAGCATTGCAGAGTAGAGAGGTCAAACAAGACACGATAGCAGTGTTCCAATATCTCAGGGGTTGCCACAAAGAAGAGGGAGTCAAGCTATTCTCCAAAGCACCTGAGGGTAGAACAAGAAGCAGTGGGTGGAAACTAATCAAGGAGAGCAGCAACTTAGAACTAAGGAGAAATTTCCTGACAGTTAGAACAATCAATCAGTGGAACAACTTGCCTGCAGAAGTTGTGAATGCTCCAACACTGAAAATTTTAAAGAAAATGTTGGATAGACATTTGTCTGAAATGGCGTAGGGTTTTCTGCCTGGGCAGGGGGTTGGGCTAGAAGACCTCCAAGGTCCCTTCCAACTGTTATTATGTTATGTTATATTAAGGGTGCCTTCGGAGTGGCGAGTCCCCCTTCTTGCTTTTACTTCCCACCCCTTCTTTCTCTCTCCCTCTCTCTGCCATTTCCCATAGTAGTGAGTTTCCCTCACATTGGTTGCGTTTGTTCATTTTCCTGTTAATGACAGCCTAGCGCCCGGTCCGAATTAAATAAAGATACATCCCCCTTTGATCATCTCACCCTTCTTTCTCCTCTGGAGGAGCACCAAATGTAGGACACCTTCCCCTTTCCCTATTATTTCCACAAAGCCTCCCAGAGAACTGTTTGGGCTTCAGCTCAGATCATCCTAATCTTTTAAGTAACCAGTTGAGACACCCGTCTTGGCTTTGACACTCCGCTAAACCTCCAAATTCTACTGCAGAAGACCAAAAGAAAAAAAGAAAAAAGTGAAAACACCCTCGAACTCAGCTCGGCTTCTGATGACCTCGTGGACACGGTGTTTTGGCAACAGTACAACAGGCGGTTCGCCCTTTCTCTTTTACAAGGATAGCGGTCCATTTTTCCAAGCGAGGAAGATATTGGAAAAAGACTACCTGGAATGGAATCGCAAGTGGTTAGTTGAGAGGAGGGAAGAAGATCCGGAAATCCCAGGACTATATAGGCTAGATTACAAAAGGCAGTCGAACTATCTGTGAGAAGATAGTGAGAAATCGCGACTCTGCCCGCTGCCATTCAACCTGCATGGCCGGGGTCCATGAAGCCATCAGGAGTTGAGCGCGATCTAAAGGAGACCTCAGTCTGCTCTCCCCTAAAATGAGAATTCAGTTCCTTCCCCCTTTTAGGAGTGTTGATTGAAGTTTCAGTGGTTAAAATGATACTTCCATCCGGTTGTTGTTGGTTTTTTTTGGGGGGGGTGGGAGGAATATTTTGCAGGTTTGCACCGCCTGTGGATTAAAAGATAGATCGTACCCTTGTAAAACAGGGTGGCCCCGCTAGCAATCTCCCCCCCCCCGCGCCTTTACTTGAATTAGAGGCGTCTCAGGTCCTAAACCTGACACCTGAATATGTTATGGACCTGCCTCGCTCTAAAATCGAAGTGGGACAAGGATGTAGCTATTAGCTCGGCCATCTACTCTTTCATGTCGATAATGAATAATGATTATGAATACTAATTCGCCTCAAAAACGAAACATCGAAAAGGCCTGGAAAAATGTTGGGAAACCTTGGATATACATACATACATACATACATACATACATACATACATACATACATACATACATACATACATACATTGGAAAAGCGAGTGGGGCGGAGAGGGGGACCTTATTAAGTTATGGGGAAATTCAGATAACCTACAGCAAGAGGAGGTCCCTAACCTCAGAGCGTTTGGGGTGGTAGAAGGAGAAGCCCAAGGATTGAGGTGCACAATAACAAGGTACAATCTTGACGCAAGCAAACATTTTCTCCAGGGAGAAAAGGCAGGAATAATTATGTTGAGTAGTAGCCGAACTTCGCCAATGAGCTCTCCTGATCCATCAAGAATAGAACCGAGTCAATAAATGGGAAGACAAGTCTCTGTCGTTGGTTTTGGCTCAGACCAAGCAATTGCTCAGCTGGTGTAACCTTGTGCGATCTTTCCTTTCAGAGGAGGATCACAGCCGCTTTGGTATTTTTTTTTGTCTTTGTTTATCGGTCAGCCTAGTCAGAATTGGATGTGTCATAAAGACGCGTTTCTTTGCCCCCGGCAGGTTACCAAATAAATAAATCAAAAGTCAGGAATCAATTACAATTACAATCACGGGAGATGGGGGCTTTTAGTATCCTATCCTAACGACTCTATTTCTGGTGGAACCCATTAATAAAAAGAGATAAACGACTCGGGATACTTGTTGAACATAGCAGAATAAAGGGACAACAACTCCCATGTGAGTACGACAGACAGCCACGGATAGCGTAATTCCGTGGATTCCCGCCCCACCCCAACCTCTCGCTAGAAATGCTTTGATTTAGCCAGGGTTTTTTGTTTCCACCATCAACTCTCTCTCTCTCTCTCTCTTTCCTTTATCGCTTTGGAAGAAAGCGAAGTTCAATTGGGACCCAGAAACAGTTGGCATGATCCACGGTTCCTTTTTCTGGGGATATATAATCACGCAGATCCCCGGGGGCTACATTTCATCCAGGCTGGCAGCTAACAGGTAAGCGCAGCAGCCTACATCTATCTCTTCTCCGGCTGCGATGTTGAAGTCAAGATAGTCTTGTTCGCACCACACTGTGTGAATTTGGGGGGGGCGAGGGGAGGGGAGGGGGAGCTAACAAGCCCCCCCCTCCCCACGACTGGTGTGCAACCTCATAGTGTGCATACTTGGGCGTCTTCGCCGGTTCTGCTTTGCGCACAGGGGGAGGGGCAAAATGTCTTCCTTTAATATCACAGCGTTCCTTACAGGAAGAAAGAAGCAAACAAGTTGAGTCCCCATTTTTTCCCCCTGAAGGGCCTTCGCTTCTCCCTGGCTGTACGCTGTCAAGAGAAATCGGGAAATCAGTACAAAACGAGGACAGGACTTCTCCCTTCTGAATAATGATAAAAAAGCGCATTTAAATTGCGCAGGCCAGTCGGCCACTGTTTAAAATTCCCTCTTCTAAATGAACAGTTCAAAGCGCAGGAATCCCGTTCTCTGGTCTTTAATGGCAGGTGGTCTAAAGCAGGGGTCTCTAACTTTGGCAACTTTAAACCTGGCGGACTTCAACTCCCAGAAATCCCCAGCCAGCTTTGCTTTGCTGCCTGGGAAATTCTGGGTGTTGAAGTCTGCCAGGCTTAAAGTTGCCAAGGTTGGAGACCCCTGGCCTAACGTACCATTTTATAGAATGGAATGGAATGGAATGGAATGGAATAGAATAGAATAGAATAGAATAGAATAGAATAGAATAGAATAGAATAGAATAGAATAGAATAGAATTCTTTATTGGCCAAGTGTGATTGGACACACAATGAATTGTCTTGGTGCATTATTCGATGGGATCGTTTCCTAAGTAAACTATACACTTGTACGTTTGCACTCCTTGAACCCGTTGATTTGGCTCTGCTTCAAGTCACCGGGCCTCCTTTAGCTTTATTCTCCAAAGGTCATCATTACGGTGTTCCCGCATTTTAATCTAGGGATTCTCTGTGCCACGTTCTCTAAGCCGATTTACACCAACGACCTATATTATTGGGATAGGTTTTTTTTAAATTATTTAGAGAGGGAGAAGGCGGGGCTTAAAAATACCGCGGTATCGACCGTCTCTGGAGCCCAGCCCAGAACGGGTTGGCTTGGTTTTAGTTAACAAAGCCTTGTTTTCAAACGACTAGGATTGCTGCTTTTCTTAAATGTTGCTACTATTACTATTGTTCGAATATAGATGTATAATCCAAATATAAAATCTATTTATTTTTTCCCCGTTTGGTTCTAAATGGCATATTATCGCTGCTTTTGCAGCTGGATTATCGACCACGGCTTTATGTTTAACGCGTCTTTGCTTGTTGGACCATTTCACCTGTCTCTCTCTCTCTCTACCTGGATTTTCTCTCGATCAGAAGTTGCTTAGAGAGGTGTGATTCTATTTTTTTTTTTTTAAATATTATTATTATCATCACCCTGATGATAAAGATCTGCTAGATCTTTCGGACTATCACTGAGGCTGGCTTGAGTGTGTGTTTTTTTAAAAAAATTCTTAATTATCTCCCTTTTCAAAACAACCAGAACAAAAGAGACTCACTCTTTCTCCCTCTCCCATTAAAAAACAGCGACGGTGTTATTGATGGCTAAGCAATAGAGTGAATGAGCCGCCTTCTGTACGGAGCCAGGAGGAAGGAGAAAGTGACTTCCGAGGGTTTTGCAGAAAGAAAGGAAAGCGGGCAGATGGCGCGGGGTAGGGTAGGGGGGTTCTTAAGGCTTCGTTTCTATGGTGTCTGGCAAGAGGTTTCAGGCACCCAGGGAGCGAATCTACCTGTTAATTGGATCCTGCGAGGATTCAGGGCTCAGAACGTGCTCAGCTCTGCTTCCGAGCAGCGCTTGCTCCCCTTGCTAATTAAGGAGAGAAGTCAGAGGTCCTAGCGCCGCTCTTTCGCCAGCCTCAGCGAGGACGGTAGAGGACGGCTCTTGAGAAGGCCAAGGGGCAGTCTCTAAAAGGCTCTGCCATGGGGGACCGGGCTTTTCCTAGTCTCCTCCGGTAAGACTGCAGGCAGGCGCCCCTCTTGAGGCCCGAGAGCTTCATTAACAAGGGAACCACTTCAACTGCCAAGCGAAACTCGCGATTGTCAGCTGATCCTGTCTTGGTTTCCTTGACACCCAGGCCGAAGCCTTCGCCTGCTGGGTTTTTTTTTATTATTTTTTTTTTACCCTTTCGTGGGTACCTCTGCTAAGGTCAGACATTCGGGTGGGAGGTTCATAGGTGGCGTTATATCACGACGCTCTGACTCACAGACTGAACTCGTGATGAATGAATTCCCTGTTCGGTATATCGCGCCAGCCTAGGCAATTGGGTAGGTGAGGAAAACCCTAACCAAGCAAACTTAAGGGGGAAGTTATGAGAACACCGGCTGAGCGGTGCAAATTTTTAATCGGAAAGAGGAATGTTGATTTGGCACGGCGAAGGAAGGAGGCGGTGTAACGAGGTACAAACGGATGCACTGCGAGGTGCAGTGATAAATCAAAGATATCCCCCCCCCCGAAACTTTGAAAACGTTTCTCTTCTCAATCCAGGAAGCTTCTTCAGTTTTTCAATTCTTGGATGAGAAGCGAAACGTTTTCAAAGAAAACATCAAGAAAGTCCAATTGTCCCCCCCCAAAAAAAAACCCACACCACTCTGGGGACAACCATGACCTGGATGATTGAGAATCTCCACAGCCATGCGGTGATAACGTTTCCAGAACAAAAAATAATCTGTACTTTTTATCTGAAGTCTGATGTAAGTGTGAATCTACAAGTAACGATAAGGAAACAAATTTTCAGTGCTAACTTTCAAGGTTACAATATGTCTGCCTGAAAGGCTGATAGCACAAGCCCATTTGTTCGTGCAAGCTATTCAGAAATTACAATATAAGTTGTTTTGCAAAGGTGATCCAGTGGCCCGACTGAATTTTCAAAACAGACGAACTTAAACCTTGCAATTTCTTACGGTGAAAACTGGAAAGACATATTATCTAAAATAACTCATTGATGTCTTTCTAAGCGCGGGGGTGACTATGCTTATAGCTCGAGCCCCTTGTTTTGGGGGGGAAAAACCACCACGGTTGCCGGACGAGCTTCTATACAGGAAATCTTGATTTGAGAATAGAATTCTTCTCCATTAATTTCCCCTACGAGAGCCATCACTCGACAGCCTGTGCCTTCCACATTAAGAAAGATACTGTATTCAGAAGACAAGCGTGTATGTATCAGGGGTGAAATCCAGCAGGTTCTGACAGGTTCTGGAGAACCGGTGGCAGAAATTTTGAGTAATGCGTGATTACTCACGCATTAGCCTGCGTGATTGGCACGCGATTAAGTGATGGAGCGCTTCCTTGGCCTGCCTTTTGGTGGCGCAGTACGGACGTGGGGAAGTGAGGCGAGGGAAAAAGAGCTGCCCAGCGGTCCTCCTAAGACGCGGTGTGGGGGGGGGGGCTGTGGTAGCTGAGAACCTACCGTATCGACGTTCGGTCGCAGCAGTATATGTGTATGTTTGTAGGAAGGGCTTTTAATCGACCGCGTTCTTGCCTGGTTCAGGAAAGCTTAAAGCCGGGAGCCCAGGTGGCCTGTTGTTGTTTTTTTAAATGTGTAATTCTCCCCTTTCGCCTAAGTCTTCAACGGGGGATGGAAGAGCAGTAGTAAGAACAGCTATGCCGACTAAGTAACAGTTGTAAACCGGAGGTTGATGGGGCTGCGATGAGCGAGCTGAGACAGACAGCCCTCAATTTACAAGAACAATTGAGCCCCAAACAGATGTTGCCAAGTGAGAAATTTGTCGAGTTATGCCCCGTTTTACAACTTTTCTTGCCAGGTTGGTTAAGTGAATGACTGCGGTTGTTAAATTGGTTTTCCCCATTGACTTTGCTTGTTTGAAGGTCGCAAAAGGGGATGGATGACGCGGCTCCAGGGACAAGGCAAACGTCATAAATGTGAGTCAGTTGTCAAGTGTCCGAATCTAAATCACGTGACCATAGGGATACTGCCATGGTCATAAGTGTGAAAAATGGTCATCAGTCACTTTTTTCAGTGCTGTTGTAACTTTGAATGGGTCACTGAGCAAACTGTTGTAAATCAAAGACTACCAGTATGTAGTTGGTAGAGATGACTGTCCTTTTAAATAGTAGGAACTTTGTACAGGTAGTCCTTGATTTACAACAGTTCATTTAGTGACCAAAGTTACAACAGCACTGGAAAAAAGTGACTTAGGACCATTTTTCACACTTGCGACCATCCGTTGCATTCCCTTGGTCACATGATGTTTGGGAACTGACTCATATTTATGACAGTTGCAGTCATCTGATCAGCTTATGTGACCTGCTCACAAGCAGAGTCAATGGGGAAATCAGAGTCGTTTAACCATAATGTTACTAACTCCGCAACTGTAATGATTCACTTAACATCTCTGGCAAGAAAGGTTGTAAAAGGAGGCAAAATTCACTTAACAAATGTCCCACTTAGCAACATAAATTTTGGGCTCAGTTATGGTTGTAAGTTGAGGACTAGCTACACAGCAAAAATAGTGGAGTCACCAGGGCATTTTTATAAGGGCCATTTCAGGAAGATGTGGCAATGAACAAAGGCAATGAACAAAGAACCATAGTGATTACCTTTGCACCAGGGGTGAAATGCTCTCGAATTGGACCGGATTGCACAATCCGGTAGCGATCATGGCCGGTAGCGATCCAGTAGAAAAGCTCCGCCCACCCACCCGGGTGTCATTACTTCCTGATTTTAACTAGGAAGTAATGTGTTTTTTACCTTCTGTGCATGCGCAGAAGGTCTACGCGTGCATGTGCACTTCCGAACCGGTAAGGAAAGTAAGTAGATTTCACCCCTGCTTTGCACTACAGTGTGCAGTGTCAATGTCGAATGCTAGAGGCCTTCACTGGGCAAGGCAAATAGAATTCTTTATTTTTTATTGGCCAAGTGTGATTGGACACACAAGGACTTTGTCTTTGGTGTATAGGCTCTCAGTGTACATAAATGTACATAAATGATGCTGAAGTAGAGAAACGATCTATTTGGGGGAGAGCTGGCTGGCAGCACTGTTTCAGACAAAGCCAGACTGCGGTGGCTATTTTCTTCCTATGGCTGATTTCAAAAGAGCTTGTTTGCATTGGTAGAAAAACGCAGCAAGAGGGTTTTTAATTCTACTCTAATTGCAGCCTTTTTGGATAATGCCATGTTATTTACCTAACACAATGGGGTAAGATACATTCCGGAACCTGTCTGAGGACTTATCTCTTATTATCCTGTTCAGTCTTGGGTTAATAGGAAAATAATGATAATTATGTGTTTGAGGCAATAAAATCCTAGCAGAGTCGTTCAAGGCACCTCAGCCTCTCATTGTTGGCCAATGCTGCTCTTACATTGGCTTGGGGAGAATCAGAGAAGTTTTGTATTTTATGTATGTTTTTTAATCTGCATATCCAAGCGAAGAGATACACAATTTGAATGGCTTTTCTTTTTCTTCATTGAACAGGAAAAGAGGATAAGCCTTTTATTTGTAAGCACTGAAAAATATTTAAACCCAGTGTCACTCAAGATCTCAGGCTCAGCACCATAATTCATAGATTTCAAAACTTACCTTTTTAAAACCATATAGTAGTTGATAGAAATTCAATAAAATGGACAGTATCCAAAAAGGCAATAGCATCTAGATTTTTTTTTAAAAAAAAATAGAAATTATAGAAAGCTGAAAATTATGTAAGCAAGTTTCTCTTTATAGTATAATGAATACTTTATCACAATGGGCAGCTTTAATTTAAACCTGATTAGAAATGCAAATATTTAATCCATGATGCATCAATAAATCAGTTATTTCATCTGAAATCAATTATGCTATTAACGAGCTGTTGTCATGCACACAGTAGTGCCCTTGTGACTCAGTTTTAGTGAAAAGGGTTATATGGTGATCGTGACAGGAATTAAATGTTATTCATATATGAGTTATACATAGATGAGTATTTATGCTAGAACTACCATTACGGAATATGTATTGTAGTAAATGTAAATGATCCGTTTAATTATTGACACTCATGTTAAGTCTTATCCTCCCTAAATAAATTGCTATAAGTCATGTCAATATAAAAACCTTGTATTTTTATATTAATGTGGTGCATGCGAAAACGTGTTATTGGCATGCCCAAATACATTTCTGTGGATTTCTGTTCAGACAGCTGATGAGTGAATAAAGACATAAAAGCTATAGAGAGCAAATCACTGCATAGTAATATGACACTTAGCTATGATTACATGTAGATTTTAAATTTGTTCATTGAGAATAATGTGGACAGAAACTGAAGAGCTTCAAACTGGATGTATATTTTTCCAGTGCATATTTTGTATTCAGATGCAGAGGAAATGAAACACTTAGGTAAATATTATTATTACAAAAACAGTTTGTGGCCATAATGTGGAGCCCCATACCTGCAATATTCATCTTTGCTATGTTTGCTTCCCTACAGCCAGCACGCACAACCCCTGATCCAACAAGCGTTCATTGTTTGTTGTTCATTGCTTTTAAAAAGGGATAATAAAAACAAAATCCTTACAAAGGGAGACAGTAAACAGCAGGACCCCCCACCTATCCACTTCAACCCATCAGCCTCTGGGCTGGGCTTTTATGCTTCTTCACAATAAAAGATACCTTACGGATGGGCCGTGCAATAAATATCTTAGTCAAAGACTCCGTGTTATTTAGTGACATTATAAATATAAATAGTTATTTCCAAATTAAGGCAATGATCATTGAATAGGAAATGGACGGTAGTTCAATGTAAGTATTTGACATGTAAAGCATTCACATGTATTAAAAAAAAGCAGGAAACATAACTTCACACATCATATATGCTTATGGGGTGTGAACCAAGATCAGGGAAAGGATCTTGTGTCAACAAAAGTGATAACGTTAGTTGCCCCAGCCAGCAAATCTTATAAGGATTAGATTTATCTCCAAATTTCTCCAAGATAGATAATCAGAAAGATAAAGTTCTACCTCTCCTCATACATGCGAAAGGTGGCAAGGAGGCATAAAGGAATGTGTGTGGGTGTGATACTACTTTCCACCCCACAATGGCAATTTTTAAATTTGTTGTTCTTGTTCCAAGGTCAAGGATGGGAAGTGCAAAATCAAATCTCCCAGAGTCTCTTGCACTGATTGGACTGTCTGGAAGAATGAATAAGTGATGATTGACTTGGGCATCCTAATTGTTGTGACCCAGGCCCAAGTAGGTAGTAGGAAACTCAGTCAATGTAAAGATGAACAAACTTTATTAACGCAGTTGAGAATTAACTCATTCTCAGTGTAGTCCAAATTAAATTGAAGCAAATTCCTCCCAACACAATTCCTCAGCCTTATCACCAACCTTGGTCCAATTAGGCAAACTGCCAAAGGCCTTTCTTGGCAAAAGTTCAGAAGACACCGATATAAAACAAATGCAGCAAGACAAAGCTATCAATGTTGCTTTCCGACAAAGAGCCCAAGAGCCGTTATTGGTCTTTTAAGCCTTATGGGAGGGGCCAATCATCTCTTGGCCCTACTCCCGAGTCGTCCTCTTTTCTTTTGCTGCTCTTCCGTTCTGGCAACTCTTCTCATGCGTGCATTAGGAACAGGCTCCTCCTATTCCTCTGCCTCACTACTGTCAGCTTCTGGAAGATCTGGAGTCCCCACATCATTCCCCGATGGCCCTGGCCCCACCTCTGCCTCCGACACAGAGCCCTCATCCGGGCCTTCCCCAGCCTCCAAGACTGGCCCATGTTCTTCCTCAGCCTTATCGCTGTCTGACTCCATTGCCAGCTCCGCAGGCTGCTGGTGGACCACAACACTAATGTGGATAGCTTTAAAAGAGACAAATCAATGCTGCTGGAAAACATATACATTACACGCAGCCCGTGAAGCAAGATGCTCTCAAGTCAGTCATTGGAACATATAAGCAGGAGAACAGAATGTCTTGTATTGCTTCTAGGCTTGTAAAGAGGAATTTTGTGAGAACAGAATCGTGGAGGCATTGCTCCGATGCAACAGGGTGGTTTTTAAACCTGAAATTTCCTTAAGCTTGTTCGATCATTTAACACTGTGATTCTGAGCATCTGGAACAGCTTTTATGTGAGAAAATAGCAATATTTTTGGATAGATGGGTTTATTTTGGAAAGGTCTTCAGCTCTTCCTATTGTGCTGATTTTAGTGCACATTTCTCAGCAATATGTCTCTAGCAACATTGTGTCTGGCTAATGTTTGCAACTGAATATGAAAACCATGTCTGATGTTTTGTGTTTCCTGTATGATGGTATTAAATCAGAGTTTGGAGGGAAAGAGGAAGGGATTCTATGGGGCGTTTATGCACCCAGACATAATGTACAGCTCACAATCTTGTCACGCTTCTGTCCTATTATGGCTGAGTTGTAGTCTGTGCTGAACAGATGAAAAAAACTTGGTTTGCTTGGCCTTATAAAGGTAGGTCCGATGCCTAGCGCTGTTGTTTTTTGTGTTCTTTTAGCAACAGTCCCAAGGATAATACAATTTTCATTGCATATCACATGCTTATTTGGAAGAGCACTCAGGCATTGACATTGGTGTTATGGATTGACCCATCTTTGTGATTGCACTGTACTCTCCCAGAGAGCTCACCGTAGGCTTATAGCTGCCGTATGTAAAATCAGACCGTTGGCCAGATCACATCCTTACTTGCTAGAGATTTCCAACCATGCTGATTCTTAATTCTAGTGAAGATATTGGGAATCAATTTGCATGCCAAAGATGCAGTCTGTTGTTGAACTACAGGAAGGGGCTGATCCATGGTATGCATTTCTAAATACTAGGGTTTGGGGGATCAACGAAAAGCAAGGAGCAGCTGCTCCAGAAATAACCAGAAAATGACAGCTAATACAGGGAGCAATAAATAATGCAGTTGACAGCTAAAGTGGGATTCACATGATTAAAGCTGGTCATTGCAATATATTTTATTTAATTTATTTTTTATTTATTTAATTAAAAATATTCAGGAATCCATGAATTTTAAATAATGTATTTACATATTTAATACATATTTGATTTGCTTTATTTTATAATCACATTGTTCTTTTGTACAGAAAACTATAATTCCCAGATTATTATGTATATTTCATAATACCTTCTGACAGCTAGAGTGGGATTCACATTATTAAAGCTGGTCATTGCAATATCCTTTATTTAATTTATTTTTATTTATTTAATTAAAAAAATATTCAGGAATCCATGAATTTTAAATAATGTATTTACATATTTAATACATATTTGATTTGATTTATTTTATAATCACATTGTTCTTTTGTACAGAAAACTATAATTCCCAGATTATTATGTATATTTCATAATACCATCTAAAGAAAGCTTCCATAACAGTTAAATTCTGGATCCAAAGTAATAAAGCTACACTATAGCCAGGCAGAAATTATATTTATATAATTATATATATGTATATGTGTATATACATATATACAGATGGGGGAGGGAAGAGAGACTGGTGTTTTATAGCATTTCCTTTATATGCAGTCTCAGATCTGGTTTTAAGTCTATACTGATTCACATTTACTTGTCACTCTTCAAATAAACAAAGAGAAAGATTTCCCTTGGGGAGGGGTGTTCTATGGCCTTTGACAAATAGGTCCTGCTTCTATATTAATGGAGTTTGTATGTGCTGCAAAATGGAATAACAGTATATATAGTGCCTAAATATCAAAGCTCTTTGAATGCCCAATAGAGTCTGAAAGTAACAACTATTTCATGTACTAATATGCCACAGTGTTGCCATACTTAAATATCATTCCTGGAAACTAGATGTATTGATAATGATGACACATACTTTTAAGGACAAATTTAGGGTATAATATTCTCTTCTTAGATATTTTAGGATGTCTAATCTATGACAATTAGTGTTTCAACTTCCAAGGGTGTTATTCTCAAAAGTTCAGAGTTTTTCTTTTGTCCTGTACATTTACACATTTTATCATTATGCTCCAAATCCTAGAGCTGGAAATAAAATGACCATAACATGCTCTTTGTGAGAAAAAATTTAATTGAGATACAGGTCTCCCCACATGACATCTAAAAAGGGTTTCCTTATATTCTAGAGACATTTATTGCATGGTGCAAAAAAGACATAATTGGAGGAGCATATTTATGACATCTGTATAAATGCATTAAGACCAGATGAGAGGTTGTGCATTGGGCAATTGCAAGAATATAATTTAATTCAGTTGCTGCTTTCTGAGCAAGTAAATTCTTGAAAGATGACAAGCTGGAGATTAACCTTCCATTGATGAAGCACTTACCAATCTTGATATTTCATTTATGTAGTTTTTCTTGGCAGTTATTTGACTCCTAAAGGCACCCTCAAACATAGATTTTCTGGGAATATTGTAAGCTTGCTTTCTTTTCCGTCATTTCCTATATATAAATTTTGATGGACTTTCTAGCCTTTCTGGTTATATCATATAAGATTATTATTATTATTTATTTGATTTTTATACCGCCCTTCTCCCGAAGGACTCAGGGCGGTGTACAGGCAAGATAAAACCAGCAATACAAAATACAAGTTAAAATACAATTAAAAAACTTATTTAAATTAGCCTGAAAATTAAAATTTGCCATACTAAAAAACCCCATTTAAAAATTAATAAATTTAACATTAAAATTCCGATTTAAGCCAGCCCCGCGCGGATAAAAAGATGTGTCTTCAGTTCGCGACGGAATGTCCGAAGGTCAGGTATCTGGCGTAAACCCGGGGGAAGCTCGTTCCAGAGTGTGGGAGCCCCCACAGAGAAGGCCCTTCCCCTGGGGGCCGCCAGCCGGCATTGTTTGGCGGACGGCACCCTGAGAAGTCCCTCTCTGTGGGAGCGTACGGGTCGGTGGGAGGCGTGTGGTAACAGCAGGCGGTCCCGTAAGTACCCAGGTCCTAAGCCATGGAGCGCTTTAAAGGTCGTAACCAACACCTTAAAGATGACTAAATAGGAAGTATTCTAGTACCGGTATGTAAGATTCATTTATCCACTGATGGGGATAAATGGAGTAACAACAAGGAAAAGGCAGAAGTCCACCAAATTTTCCTAGCAAAGTCCCCAAGCATCCACATTTCAATATATATGTATGTTTTAGATAAAAGCATAAAATACTTTTAAAGAAAATAAGTTTGTTTGGTTTTTTTGCTTCTCGCTATTATAATCCCGTATGAATGAATTTACCAGAATTTACAGTTTATGGAAAGAAGGGCTGCATTCCAGGTGAAAATTCTAATAATAATAAAAAATCTTTTGTATTATATGTTATCTTTAAGAGCCTTGCCAGGTCATACCTGGAAGTCCCCATCTCAACAGATACGTTATTTGGCACGCTGGACATTGCATGTATCCAATACTATGATTAGTTCCAGCCTCACCACTGCATTGGACTAGATCAGCCTTATTCAATTTCCAGCTACATGGCAAAGCTCATAACACAGTTTACACAGTTTGGGGAATTTTGACAACTGAGATCTGGATGCTGCCCAGACAGCTGGATAGGTGATTTTTAAGACCATTCCAGTTCTGTTATTTTGAATTATTTTCCAGTAATGCTCTTACACTGTGGAATGTAGGCTCAATGCATTGCTTTGATTCCTATGTTTATTCCTATGAACAGGCAAATCTCAGATCCAACATGGAGAAGTTAATGTGTGCTATTGCTGAAATAATGCATCTATATTGTTACCCTGAGATATTATGGGCAGACAATAAATTTAACAAACGAACAGAATATAGTAACACTGCCTAGAGCTGCTCTCTGAGGAAAATGGGCAGCTAAGAAATAGGAATAGCTAGCTAGAGATGATAGAGATAATAGATAGCTAGATTAGATTAGATTAGAAATGATTTTTTCTTACTTCAAAGAAAGGTTGGTAAAGTTGGAGAAGGCTGTTGTAAGGTTTCTGAAACTGGATTGTGACTCCTCTATTCACAAGCAAATTTGATGGGCAAGAGGGTTTGCATGTGCAAACCAGGATCCTTGCTAGAACATGCTCCCATCCTGCCTAGATAAGTATTTGTCCAGGCACAGCAATAACATTAATCTGATAGGGTAATGTTTGATCCATTTCTCCCACCCCAACTTCAAAGCTAATGGCATGCTCATTTGCCTCAATGCCTCTTGACTCCTTCCCTCCACCAGTCGTGGATAAAGTGTTAGAGGGATGAACTTCTGGAACCATGTACAAGTTTGCCACTTGCCTGAAGCATTTGGTTGCACATGGTACATTATGCTATGGTACAGAAGGAGTCGATGGGGACCTGTCTTGATGAAAAAGAATACTTTGTAGCTTGGAAACTGTCTATGGTATCTGGTTAGGGAGGAAGGCAGTTGTTCCTTCAAAGTGAGAGTTGGGTATAGCGCTTTGAACAAATAATAAAGATGTCATTTCTCAAAAGAGGTGAAGCTTGGATGCCACAGCGAACATTGCTGCTCTCCTTAAGCTTAATGCTTTTATTGGGGACAGGTTAAAGTAGAGGTTGGGGCCACACACAACATCCATTTAGGTCATCAGAGTGAATGAGATAAAAAAATCTGGACTTTCTTTTTGCCTTTTTTCAGAATTTAAGAGGCTTTAAGGAGCAATATTGATGCTTTAAGCATAGAATAAAATAGAATAGAATAGAATTTATTGGCCAAGTGTGATTGGACACACAAGGAATTTGTTTTGGTGCATATGCTCTCAGTGTACATAAAAGAAAAAGAAAAAAATACCTTCATCAAGGTACAGCATTTACAACACAAATGATGGTCATGGGGTACAATTTAACCCTTAATAATAGCAACAAAAAGTTACAGTCATAAAGTCATAAGTGGAAAGAGATTGGTGATGGAAACGATGAGAAGATTAATAGTGTAGATTTAGTAAATAGTTTGACAGTGTTGAGGGAATTTTTTGTTTAGCAGAGTGATGGCCTTCGGGAAAAAACTGTTCTTGTGTCTAGTTGTTCTGGTGTGCAGTGCTCTATAGCGTCGTTTTGAGGGTAGGAGTTGAAACAGTTTATGTCCAGGATGCGAGGGATCTGTAAATATTTTCACGACCCTCTTCTTGATTCGTGCAGTATACAGGTCCTCAATGGAAGGCAGGTTGGTAGCAATTATTTTTTCTGCAGTTCTAATTATTCACTGAAGTCTGTGTCTTTCTTGTTGGGTTGCAGAACCAAACCAGACAGTTATAGAGGTGCAAATGACAGATTCAATAATTCCTCTGTAGAACTGAATCAGTAGCTCCTTGGGCAGTTTGAGATTTCTGAGTTGGCGCAGAAAGAACAGTTTTTGTTGTCCCTTTTTGATGATGTTTTTGATGTTAATTGTCCATTTTAGATCTTGCTATATGATAGAACCTAGAAATTTGAAAGTTTCTACTGTTGATACTGTGTTGTCAAGTATTGTGAGAGGTGGAAATATGGAAGGGTTTCTCCTAAAATCTACCACCATTTCAACAGTTTTGAGTGTGTTCAGTTCCTGATTGTTTCGGTCGCAGCACAAAGCTAGTCGTTCAACCTCTCTCTCTCTCTCTCTCTCTCTCTCTCTCTCTCTCTGTCTCTCTCTCTCTTTCTCTCTCTCCCCTATATGCAGATTCATCATTGTCTCAAATGAGACCAATAACTGATCACATGCAGAAATGACCATGTTCATTTCATATTTTAGAACACCTGAATCCCTTTTCAAAACATTTTACTCTACTTGGCTATACTCTGTATAGTAACTGCTGCTATATTCATCCATCACCATTTCCTGGCTGTACAAATTGGAATGCCAACCCACCCAGTCAATATTTATTGCAAGTAATAAATAAAGTCAAGATGGGGAGGAATATTCAAAGGGTTGCAGACTTAAGAACTTTATAAAGCAATCAGAAACCTCCACTGCACCATTTAAAATGAAATTAGGGCCAGAGTATTGTTGGTAGATGAAATCAAAAGGTGCATTTTGAACGGCTAAATATTCTTCTTGCGGATATGCTCCCAACGATTAGTAGCCAGCTTTCTACCTTTGCTTTATCATCATTTACACTCACTTTGTAAGTTCTTAGCACAGCTAGCTTGTCCAATCAAGGCAGAAAACCACAAACAAGTTTTGATAGTGATCCTGGTTTGCATGCCAAAACCATTAGACTTGGACAACTCCATCAGAACAAACTCCTACCCAGCTTGGATAAGCAAATAGGAGAATCTGGAGCATGGATTTACAGGGTAATAGCTGTATTTACCCACACTAGGTAAAGGTTTCTCCTGTCCAGTCATTTCTGACTCTAGCGCGTGGTGTTCATCTCCTTTTCTTAGTCAAGGGAAGCAGCATTGTCTGAAGACATTTCCATGGTCAGGTGAACAGCATGACTATATGCCAAGGTGCATGCAACACTACACCCACACTATAAGCACAAACATTCAAGCCAAGTACTAGATGAGGAAATTCTGATCCAAGATGAATGTTGAACAAGACCTGAGAGGAGTCTCAAAAATAAAACTCCAGTTTCAGAAATTGCGCAAAACTACACACCTTTTAAAGCTTTTAAAGTTTGTTGTATATTTCCAATGAAATATTGCGAGGTTCTCTTATTTTTAGGCTGATATATAGTTTAAATTTAATAAAAGTAAGATGTGTATTTGTTTCTTGCCTAAGTTTAGGAAGGCTTTTCTGCTATTACTATTGGTTCTGTGTAATTATAGCTACTATCTTAAATGTACATTGCTTTAATTTATAATGATGTCTTATAAAAGTCTAAAATAGAAAAAGCACTCTTTGTAACTCTGAAGAATTATCATGATGGATGCTCAGAGTTTGTATTGATATCCTACTTACAAATAACATTCAGAGCAGCTACACGTTTTACAAAACAGGAGTATGAAAACAAACTCAACGAGTAGCAGAAGTGCTACAGGCTCTGTTATTCAGTTTAAGATCTCTTTTTCACTATAAACCTCACTAGGTCATCTCAGATCATAAAACGGGCAAAGAGCAGCAAGCAGTCTTGAGAATCCTTGAGAAGAGTATGAAATGTAATAATTGAATAACACTATGAATCATGCAGTGAGTTGGATCCAGAGTGGGCTCTCAATTGGTGGATCAGCTTCTTTCATTAGAGAGAATTGGGATCCTCTCTATGGAGGTAAGATATAGGTTGTGATTTTCACTGGTTTTTCTGAAGGGTGCTTGGTGTTCTCTGAGCTGAGTTGTCAGGGGTGAAATCCAGAAGGTTCTGACAGGTTCTGGAGAATCGGTAGCAGAAATTTTGAGTAGTTTGGAGAACTGGCAAATGCCACCTCTGGCTGGTCCCAGAGTGAGGTGGGAATGGAGATTTTGCAATATCCTTCCCCAAGGAGTGGGGTGGAAATGGAGATTTTGCAGTATCCTTCCCCTGCCATGCCCACCAAGCCACACCACACCCACCAAGCCATGCCCACAGAACCGGAAGTAAAAAAAATTGAATTTCACCACTGTGAGTTGTTTCTTTGCAGATGTTTCATTACCAAACTATTTAGATGAGCACAAACAGGAACCCTGGACACCAGGGAAAGGAAACCGGTCATACAGCATCTCCCAATAAAATGGATACCCATCAAAAAATGCCTGATCACTCAGCCCACTGCAATACAACCATCCAAGCTGTGAAAAGAACAATGCTACCATACATCTAAAACATCTCAGAAACCTCCAATTACAATCACATGTCATCACCATAACGCACAAATTAACTAAAGACCTCCAAACATCCTAAGTAATTCAAAAGATCCAGCAGCCCAGAAAGAAAAATAGGAGTCTTCTACAACATACAAAGTCAGGGGCCGGAATAGCTCAGGCTGTTAGAGCCTGTTATTAAACACAGCTGCCTGCAATTACTGCAGGTTCAAGCCCGGCCCAAGGTTGACTCAGCCTTCCATCCTTTATAAGGTAGGTAAAATGAGGACCCAGATTGTTGGGGGGGCAATAAGTTGACTTGGTAAAAATATACAAATAGAATGAGACTATTGCCTTATACACTGTAAGCCGCCCTGAGTCTTCGGAGAAGGGCGGGATATAAATGTAAACCAAAAAAAAAAAAAAAGGACTGAAATAGCCACTATATTGGACATACGAGCCAAAGGCTAGCAAAATGTATCCATGAACACCAACTAGCAGTCACAGGATACTGATGAAAACTCCTTAATTTCACAACACATGGACAGACTTAGTTATAGTTTCAGATGGAAAACTGTGAGCAACTTATATCAAGCCAAGCCAAGCCAAGCATTAGAGGATTTCTGGAAGCCTGCCATGTAGACAAATCAGCCACCAACAGATCCATAGAGGTAACAACATCAGCATATCATTCAAAAGAGACAGTAAAAAAGCCAAAAAGGAAACAAAAAGACAAAAACATCTCCTCAGTAGCAATCAATATCCAGATGATCAGAGATTAACACCAAGATTAACACCAGACAAACAATCATGAAGTAAACAATACATCAATATAGGAACTACTAACTCAGACAAACAAGCTAAACAACAGCCTACTCAAAGAACCACCAAAAACACTAGTACAAACACTGACAAAGTAGCGTGGATGGTGTCATCTAGCTTAGTAATGAAATATCTGCAAGAAAATAACCAAGTTCAGAGAGTACCAAAGAGTCCACAGTTCAACCCTGAGGTTACAAATATTTTCTTCTATCGGTACTGATTTCTCCCTTTTGTAGCCTTTAGTCCCCAATACAATTGTATCTACTCTGCGGAAGTATTCCCAATAGATATATTTACAGAAAGAAAGGCGTCTTTCTTTTTCTCGGGCTATTTTTCTCCCGTCATAAGTGATAAAGAATCTTCAGAGCATAATCCACCTGAGACCCAGGTGAAATAAACCCTGTTTTCAATACAATTGAAGACTGTATTTTGAGATGATAATGATAAGATGATTCTAGGAGATGACATAAATTGCTAATGGGCAAATGACATCAAGCTGATGCCTGCAACACAAAGTATAAGCCATGATGGATAGGATATAAATAATTTTGAGTGGAGCACTTTACAAATCACCATTCTTCAATGGATTCTGGAGGAGGAAAAGAAACAAAAACATATTCTATTTCTTCTTTTGTTTCCTTGTAACTCCCTGTTGTTACTGTGAGTTAGGGAACTTTCTACAACATGGAAGGGGGTCTGATTGACTGCAGGAAGAAGAAATTAGTGAAAATGATCCCCCTTTTTTTCCTATGAGAGCTCTCATTAATTTTAGTCCCTTTCATCCACCAATGTCTGTTGTTTGTGGCAATAATTGGTGCAATCCAATTATTTTTACTACCAGTTCTGTGGGCGTGGCTTGGTGGACATTGTTTGGCCTGGTGGGCGTGGCTTGGTGGGCATGGCAGGGGAAGAATACTGCAAAATCTCCATTCCCACCCCAGGGGAAGGAAATTGCAAAAATCCCCATTTCCACCCCACTCTGGGGCCAGCCAGAGGTGGTATTTGCCAGTTCTCTGAACTGCTCAAAATTTATGCTACCGGTTCTCCAGAATCTGCTGGATTTCACCTCTGGTGGAAGGGCTATTCCAGTCCCTTAAAGCATTGTGAACTGGTCCATTCTAAATCAAGCTATACTACACTTCAAATTCATTTTCTTTTTAATTTTAGAAAAGTCTAATTCTATAACTCCAAAGCTAGCAACAGATTCTGTATTATTTGTGTATTTTATAACAGGGTTCACTAGACTGCATTTTTCTTTTGACGCATGCTACCAATGGTTGGGATACCCTGCATGATAAAACATTCTTTTTATCTTCCCACTGTTTGAGAATCATTGTCTATCTTCTTGCCCCATTGTTCTTTTTTAATGTTCACAACACAGATGTATGGTGATGATGATGATGATGTATGGTATGGCAATGACTAGTGGATGGTTGTAACAGCCTGACTAGATGGCTCAGTGGCTAAGACACTGAGCTTGTCGATCAGAAAGGTCGGCAATTCAGTGGTTCGAATCCCTAGTATAGGTCTCCTGTGTGAGTAGGAGGTTGGACTAGATGACCTGCAAGGTCTTTTCCAACTTTGTTACTGTTACTGTTACATATGTATATAAATTGCATTAACTGGAGGCATACTGACTCAGTAGGAATAAGAAATATTTTAAATATAACATTATGGTTATGAATAACTTTGTTATACCACTCTACAAAGCTTTAGTAAGACCATACCTAGAATACTACATCCAGTTTTGGTCACCACACTGTAAAAAAGATGTTGAGTCTCTAGAAAGAGTGCAGAGAAGAGCAACAAAGATGATTAGGGCCCTGGAGGCTAAATCATATAAAGAACAGTTGCAAGAACTGGGCATGGCTAGCTGAGTGAAGAGAAGGACCGGGGATGACATGATAGCAGTGTTCCAATATTTGAGAGGCTGTCACAGAGAGGAAGAGGGCAACCTATTTTCCAAAGCGCCAGAAGGCCAGACAAAGGAACAATGGATGGAAACTGATCAAGGAGAGATTCAATCTAGAAATCAGGAGAAATTTTCTGACAGTGAGAACAATTAACCAATGGAACAGATTGCCTTCAGAAGTTGCGGGA
The DNA here is from genome assembly GCF_028640845.1 of Ahaetulla prasina. Lineage (NCBI taxonomy): Eukaryota > Metazoa > Chordata > Lepidosauria > Squamata > Colubridae > Ahaetulla > Ahaetulla prasina. The sequence continues at coordinate 281,457,792 of NC_080539.1, read as the reverse complement.
GCTTCATCACTGGAGGCTTTCAAGAAGAGACTGGACAGCCACTTGCTAGAAATGGTATAAGGTCTCCTGCTTAAGTAGAGAGTTGGACTAGATGATCCACAAGGTCCCTTCCAGCTCTGTTATTCTGTATTTGGCATCCATTTAATTCTGTGGCGAATTGTCCTCCTCATAGTATTTCTCTCTGGGGCTTTTGACAAAGCAGGAGCCTTGACAATATCCACTTCATTGACGGATAACTGAAGAGCTCCCTTGCTGTAGTGAAAGCCCCAGATTTATAAAAGCTTCGTCTCATGAATAATTGTACACTTGAAAGAAGAGAACTATTATGTGAGTTGTCTATAATTATATTTTGGGGCTACAAAAAGAAGAGTTAATTACATTATGACACATTTTTAGAAATGTATACATTTTAGGGACCTCATATTGTCTGATATCAAGTACTATTCTTAGATTAAAGTCTCATTAAAATAAGATGGCTTGTTGGAACATCTATGCAAATGTAAGAACTCCTGTTTGTTCATCAAGGATTGTATTTGTCTGCAAGAATGAAATTAAGGCCTTTCCTTTGAAACTAAAATAGGTTTTTAAAAACATTAGTACATTTTATTGAAGTATATACATCATCTAGTACAGAGTGTCAAATTCAAGGCCCGTGGGCTGGATACAGCCCACGGGGTGCTTAGCTCTGGCCCACAGGCCCGCCCTGTAAATGGTAAAGGACAGACCTGTGGTTCCTCTGCTAGTGAAAATGGAGGTCGGGAGGACCACATGTGGGCTATATTTTCAGCCACAACGACCTCCTGTAGCCCCCTGCCAGCAAAAAGGGAGCCTGGGGAGGTTGCGCACAGGAAGCTGTCATGGCCGAAAATGGAGCCCGGGCAGGCTGCATAGGGCCTCCCTGAGCTCTGTTTTCACTGGCAGAGGGCTACAGAAGGCTGTCCTGGCTGAAAATGGAGCCTGAGTGGGCTCCAAAAATGGAGCTTCAATGAGTGATGTCGAGCTGACAACACCCACCATGGCCACGCCCCCCCAGCCCCCGAGGTCAAACACAACCCTGATGCGGCCCTTAATGAAATTGAATTTGACACCCTGATCTAGTAGAACCTCAGCAAGGTCACCATTCATCAGGGCTTTCCTTACTCTAATCCATAGCTTGGAGAGTTTATATAGTTTGACTGTATTATTCCTATGTTATTGACCAGCAAGCAGCTTTGGGAAATTATATATCAGTGCTTTTAACTTTTCATAAGATTGTATTCCATGGTCATATGAAACTAACTGACATGAAAATCATCACCTGTGTTGTTGATTTATATTTGCCATGCATAGAAATCCTACCACATAATATCTGTACGTTTGGAAGCATGTTTCTTGAAGGTGATTTTTCTCTGATTCATCCATTCTCTGACAATTTCCTATATTATAAAATTAGTTCCTTTCGAGATGGGACCTTCTGAGAAATATGCTTCAGGGGGATGATTTTTTTTTTTGCTATTTATTTTTAATCCTTTTGGGTGTTACATTACACTGCCAATTCCTGATATTGTTTAAAGGCTTAAAATAAATCAGAATCAAAAACCTGAGACATCAAAAGCCATATAAAAGAGCAATAAAAATAATTTTTAAAAACGTAGAAGGCCGTTTAAAAATGTTTCATAGAATCACAGGGTTGTTGGACAGAATTGTGGTCCAACCCAATGCACTGTACAGAAATTCTCAGACTATCCCAGACTGTCCAACATTTGCTGGAAAAGCTCCAGTGACTCATCATCTATGAATCCTGGAGACACTGCTTAATAGCTCTCACAGTCAGGACATTGTCCCCATTTCAGGTTTGAATTTACTTCTGCAAAGCTTAAAAAAAAAAAAAAGCAAAGTATGGTTTTAGCAGCCTTAGAAACTTAATAAAGAGATTACACTTCCCAATTCAACTGGGAAAGGATTTCAAAAGAATGGAAAGTAGACGTAACCTTCCCTTCTCATATTATTTCAATGAACAGGATGGAGAGCAGGGAAGGTGCCGGTAGTAGGTTCTAAAAATAAGAAGGCATTTCTATTTCCATCTGAAAAGATGTTGTCAGTCGATACCAACCAGCTGGGTTAAATATATGATGATGTTAAATACATTTCCAAATTTGGCACAAGGTCAGTTCCATATATAGGCTCTTTGTAGTGGTTTCTAATGAATGCATTATGGTTTAAAGACTGGTTTCTTCTAAGAAGGGGTTGGCCAATCAATCAAAATTCCATTTGGGAAAGCTGAAGATTTGGATATGTACCTGCTCCTTCATGACTCCTTCATCCACAACAAACAGATCTCTCTGTATGTGACCTTCAGAATAAGCAGCTCAATTTTATCTGAACTTAGTTTCAATGGATCGTCCCATAATAAGACTTGATTATTCTTTGCCGACTGCAAGTCTATGTTCAGGAAAGGATATGATTACCTGAAGATGTTATAGACTCATGGTTTGGATATCATATGATAATACTGTACTGTTCAGCTCTTCTGGTGATCTTTCTCAGCAGTTTTCACGCAGGTAGTGAAAAGCTCTGAAGACAGAGTGGAGCCATATGCTAGTTTCCTTTTTGAAGTGCTATTTATTGCATTGCTTTGCATTACTGTGGGGGAGTCTTCAATAGGTTATCATCTCTATTAGAAAAAGGAACTAAATATGCATGAGTTTTTGCTCATAGAAGTTTGTGAGTGATGCCATTTTATCAGGTTTGCATTTTGGACATACTATTTATTTTTATTTATTTTATTTATTTATTTTGTCAGTCATATATAAGATAACAGGTAAAAGTATAAACATAATTTGAATACATGAAAAGAGTAAGAGTAAAAAGGAATGTTAGGACAGGAACAGTAGGCATGTAGGTGCTCTTATGCACACCCCTTTCAGACCTCTTAGAAATGTAGTGAAGTCAACAGTAGACAGTTTAAGTTTAAAGTTTTGGGGGTTTGGGGAAGAAACTACAGAGCCAGGTAGTGTATTCCAGATGTTGACCACTCTGTTACTAAATACTGTTACTATTGGATTAACAAGCTAAAACCTTAGCCAGAAAGATCTCTGCAAGTATAAGTATTCCATATAAGGGTCTACTCTCTTTGCAGTTTATTCTGTATGTTCAGAGATTATGCTTGTAATACAAAGAAAGGTCATTGAGCTCAATTTTAACAATCTATATAGTATAACAAACACCAAGATTACCTTAATCCTTCTTTGCAAAATCTCTGCTGAGATTTGTAATTAAAGCGATCTCAACCTGTAGAGCCTACTAAATATTTCTCCAGTAGTGTGCAGTAGAACCATACATGCATTGAAAACAAACAGATACTCTCAATTCATGAAACCTTCCTGGTTGACACTGGGCCTCTCTCAGCCAAATGTGTCTCACAGAGTTATTGTGCCAAAGAAAGAAAGAAAGAAAGAAAGAAAGAAAGAAAGAAAGAAAGAAAGAAAGAAAGAAAGAAAGAAAGAAAGAAAGAAAGAAAGAAAGAGACGGGGAGAGAAGAGAGAATTATTTATGTCAATTTGGGCCCTTGAATGAAAGATGGAATGCAACTCTTAACAAATCCCAGCAAAATAATTTTCCTTCATTTTTAAAATGCAGCAAAAAGTTCTGCAATCTTGAACTACAAAACTTAAAATGATGTTGTTGAGAAGGGAATACAAAAACTTAAAGCATATATAAAAGTCTATTCGAAAATTTCTTATATCTTATTAGTTTGGAATTAAAATTTTGTCTTTTATGTAATTTGGATGATATTTAAGAACTTTCAATTTTCTTAGTTTACGATGTGTTTGATACCTAAACTATATTGTAAGCCAATGGATGTCAGTTGCAACATATCATTTGCACATACAGTCAAACATTAAATGCCATTCCATGCCAAAAATTACATACTATGGAATGAGAAATATATGTTTGATAGTGATCTAATCCCAGTTTTTGAAAGCCATCTTAAAATTAGTAATAGTAGCTATTAAGTACAGCTATTAGTAAATATTTAAATATTTGCAGACTGTCCAGGGAATATTCAATATCAAAATTTAAAGATATGGATAATTTGGCTCTAGTATGATGGCAAATCATAGTACAATTTACAGGTTCAGTTAGATGTGTAGTAGGCAAAGGACAAAGGGGGGACTCCATAAAATGAACTGCTCATATATTTTAAAAATAAGATTTTTAAGATGATCTTCTCCCTAGAAAAGATTACCTACTTCTATCACCTAAGCATCCTTTGAGTATAAAGGTAAACTATTTGAGGGGGAAAAAACACCTCTTACTGCCAGGTAAAATACCTGTCCTTTTGTATTATCAGCACAACCACAGAATATGCAATTGTGTTTTATGAACAACAGTATGAATGATTGGCCACGAATCATTCATACTGTCGGAATTGAATGGAAAATTTAATATTAGTTCCTAATAATATTGCTTGCACATAAAGCGTATCTTTAAAAAGATCTCAAACCTTTGTGCTGTGGTTATTATATATGACTCTAATTTCTCTATAATTTAGTTTTACAAATTATTTTTTTTTCTTGCGTGGATCTCAGAGGTAGGTTTTCAGATGGAAATGAGATTTTGATGAAGCTAGTTTGAAGGAAAAGACTTCTCAAACTGAATTTGATTACACAATATAATATAATATAATGATATAATATAATGATATAATGAGATTACACAAATAAAGGCAAATATGCATGTCCTAGGATAATATTGCAAGATCCAATATGGGCTGATCACCAAGACCAAACGTTTAGTCTTCCAAGTTTCAGACTCATGCTGGAGCCCATCCTCAGGGAACTTCTCCCTACTGGAATTACAGTAAAATAATGTTACTATTAGAACTATACTTTATTGGCTAAAATGAATTTCGAAAGTCTGAAACCATTTTCCCTTCATTCCTTCAGATGCCAAAGAGAGTTAAGGCAGGACAGCTTTAATTCCCTCCCCCCTCACAAAAGTCCTCAGATGTTTGCTGAGGTTCTCTGCATAACTTTTCCAAGGTCGTTTATCAACTTGGTTTCCAGTTATTTTAATAAGTTTAATATATGTACAAGTATTTGGTTTCAACCCTCTTTGTTCCTGATTTTAATCCTACATTAGCTGCTTAGAGTCACCGCTTGTGAGTTTAGTGGGTGCATAAACCCTATTAAAAATAAAAATTATGTACATATAGGTTTCTATTCTTTAAAAAAAAAAAGTTAAGAAAGACCTGAAAGTACTAATGGAATAACTATGAAATACAATAGCATTATTGTGCAGATAATTATTAACATGATTATTTTGTTATGCAGCCAGTCCTGGTGCTGTTGGGAGAATTGAATCGGATTGGGGACATATGAGGAAAGGAATGGTCTCCTGAGGCAATATTTTACCTACCAAAAATAATATGCCAAAGTTCCAAAAGAAATAGAAAATTTTAAAGCAGTCCTATGAGAAATTCCAGTCTCTTCTGAATTTCTACCACTTCAGTAGAGAAAAGAATTCAAGCTAACGTTGCAGTTAATTTATGGTGATTTGCAGATGTATATAAACCTTAGCCAAGGTAAATGGCTCACCTATGTTAAACTATGTGGAAAAGGACAAGCTGAGAGTTGATGATAAAAGCATCAATGATGGGACATTTTACATGAACTATATGTGTATAGCAGTCAATAAGACATGAAAAAAGTGACGTACAGATTAGCACTACTCTGAGAATTCTTGCAGATATCCTTTAGGCCTCCAGACATTGAAATTTTCAAGAAACTCCATGGCTACAATTGCAAGAACAAAGCGTTCTACACAGGTGAGTTTTTCCTCATTAGGGAGGAAAAACCATTATGCAAAGCAAAAACAAAACAAAACACCTTGCATCTCTTCCATCGGTTAGTCACCTGCCCAACAAAAGAAGTAGAAATGCTGAACAGACAATACTGAGAAAGCCACATAAGTTCTTTCCTTGTTTTTAGAATCAGAAATAACTCTTTAACATCTGTTTTATTGCCAGAAAAATTTCCATAGTTGAAAGTATAAAGTAAGTGGATAGTTTAGACCAGGGGTGTCAAACTTGTGGCCCGTGGGCCGGATGCGTCATGTGCTGGCCATGTCCACACCAATTTTAGTGAAGGGAAAAAAGGTTGTGATACATCATGTGATGACAATGTGTCATCACAAGTTTGACACCCCTGGTCTAGAGAAAAGACCTTGTTGGCTCATAAACCTGAAATGTAGTTAGTCACATGCTGCATCAGAAAATATGATGAGGGTCCCTATCATTTTAATGAGTGATTTTCTGGATCTCAGCTTAACTCATTGTCATTGTTGGTTAAAAATCATTACATATTTCTCTTTCAAAATAAAGAGTAATACACTTGTGACTGAACTAACAGAAGATCCAAGAAAAACTCCACAGCAACTCTGTAGGTCAGGGATCTCCAACCTTGGCAACTTTAAGACTTGTGGACTTCAACTCCCAGAGAAGGAACTCTGGGAATTGAAGTCCACAAGACTTAAAGTTGTCAAGGTTGGAGACCCCTGCTATAGGTGAGTATTGTGTTTGACTATATTCCCTCTCCTAGAGATCTTTGCAGAGATCCCTAATAAGCACCCAGCTGTATGAACTACATTGACTCTCCAAATAGACTAGTAATGAAAGAATGTAAACTCTAGAAAGAAAGAATAACCAGAAATAGTTTTTTTTTACTTTCTCAGAGATCCTTAATGAGCACCAGATGTATGAACTATTTATTGCAGCTGCAACCTTCTATATATCAGTTTCTCTTGTCTTTTCATATGCAACCAAGTAGCCATTCAAAGTCGTCATGAAAAGATGATTCTCATCATCTAGGACCATACAGATCACAGCTGAGCTCTACAGAATCAGGCGTACTCCAAAGACAATGAACTACCCCTCTTGTATTACTTTGTTACCATATGGTTCCAGTAGGCACCATATTGTTAGTAAATAAGTTATTAAAGAAGTACTCCGTTCTTGATTGTTGTGAAACTTTTAAAAGCAGAAGGGTACAAAAAAGGATAAATGATTACATTTTACTATGATGTTAATTGAGTATTCTATAACAGTAGCTGTTTAATAAATCTTGGTGTGCTGTGCCTTTTTTCTTATGAGGGTCAGCATATGAAAAATTATGTCTATTTTTCTTACTGTGCGTGCCCTCCTAGCACATTGAGTGCACACACAATAACCATTAGTAGGGCTAAAATTTTGCATTTAATCCAATAATAATAGGGAGAAGAGAACAAATCCCGCAGTGTTACCATATTAGTTCAGACATGTGTTCTGTAGTCAGTTACTTTACCAAGGGTTTTTTCAAGTTCTTGGTGAATTAACTTGTTCAACATTCATACAATATTTTCTCCAAAAATATAGAATCTATTGATTTGTGTAAAACATATGAGAATAATTCCTTCCTTCCTTCTTTAAAACATTTATTGTTGATAAATTAATCAAATTCTAATCTGGAATTAATTTAGTTTTTATAAGATTAAACACATAATGCTAATGAGAAGAATGGGGCACAGCAGCAAATGAATACCAATACAAGGAACGGAGACTCATACATTATGTTTAAATCAGGGTTCTTCCAAATAGTCAATACCGACCCCCAGGTATCAATAGTACTGACCAAGGTGTCATAGTTTTGTAGTATTACTAGTTAAAGTAATATTCATTGAATTATGTTCATTTAATAAATTGTTGGGGGTTGATGAATAATCTGAAACTCCATGAATGGGTTGATGAGCAGAAGAGCTTGGGTTTCAATAAGGTTTGATTTGAATTTGAAAAGTCAGATAATGATTGCACAGGCAAGTCTTGGACTATCAAGAGTTGGCTGATTGTAGTCACTGTTTGCTATTGCTAGATTGTTAGGACATAATTGTGTAGGTGGTCAGAGTCCCCCTATTCTAATAAAGGACAAATGAGAAAGCACAAGTATGCCCACATAGGCACACATTAAAAGGAGATGGGTAAGAGGATGAAAATGTGAGAATTTCCAAAACAGAGAAAGAAGGGGACCCCAAATAACAATGGAGGTTCAGATTCAAGCCTGTATCCTAGATAATCCCAAAAGCTTTAACCAAAAACTTTCTACTATTGACCTCACCCCATTCCTAAGAGGACTATAAATTCCTAAGAGGACTATAAGGGGCGTGCATAAGAGCACAAACGTGCCTACCGTTCCTGTCCTATTGTTTTTTCTCATATATATATATATATATATATATATATATATATATATATATATATATATATATATATATATATATATATATATATATATATAGGTCTTTGGTTGTTCGGGTTTTCTCCGTGTAAGATTGGAAGTGTCTTGGCGACGTTTCGAAGTCTCATTCGTCATCTTCAGGCTTCAGCTTCGTGCTTCTGGGAGCAATGTGTGATCGCAGCTGTTTCTTCCTTTTAACTGCTAGTGGGGTTTGAACTGATTGGGTGGGAGCTTGGCTGTGCTCTGATTGGATGGGGTTTTTCTGTGCTCTGATTGGCTGGGGTGTGTCCTGTGTTGGTGGGGGCTTGGTTGTGCTCAGTCTAGTCTGTGCTGCAGGGGGATTTGAGCTGGTGAGCTGCATAGCTGTTGTTTGGCTTTGTGGTCGTGCTACATCTTCATAGTGGGTGTCAGTCTGCTGCATGAATGGATTGGAGGGGTTTGAAATGGCTAATGTTGCAGCTGCGGTCTGGCTTCTGGTCCTTGGTCGTGCTTCATGATCAGTGTGGGTTTGGGTCTGCTTTCTGGGTGGATGTGCGGTGGTGACATCCTGTGTGGACCTTGTGAGTGTGGGTCTGGTGTCATTCCTCGTGTTAGGGACTCGTTTGTCAATAAGGCGGGTTTCAAATGGCTGGTAGGCGGGAGGTGTCATCTCGTTTGTTCATGCTGTGTGGGCGTTTTTCTATCTCAATGGCTTCTCTGATTATTCTGTTGTTAAAGTGTTCAGTTTTGGCAATAGTTCTGGTCTTTTTAAAGTCAATATCATGTCCTGTGACTTTAAAGTGTTGGACCAGGGAAGAAGTTGGTTCCTCTTTTTTGAGTGAGTTCTTGTGTTCTTCAATGCGTGCACTTATTCTTCTGTTGGTTTGTCCAATGTATGTGGTGGGGCAGGCGGTCCATGGGATTTCATATACTCCTTGATTTTCTAACTCAATTTTGTCTTTGGGGTTTTTTAGGATGGTGGATATTTTTCTGTTTGTGCAGAATGCTGTCTTGATGTTGTGTTTGTGGAGGATCTTGCTGATTCTGTCTGTGGTGCCTTTTATATATGGGAGGAGGGCTGTGCCGTTTTCTTGTTCTCTGTCTATATATATATATGTAGGTCTTTATACTTCCTTATATTTCCTCATATATATGCTTATATACTATATAATCATTTTGTGTGATGCTTGTGTATATTGTTGTGACAAAAATAAATAAATAAAATAAAATGATTCTTCTAGTAAACAATTATGCATGAGCTTGAATCAGAAAGGGAAATATGGTTATGTTTCAGTATAGTTGCAACAAATGCATTTTAGTGGCATTTATTTATTTATTTATTTATTTATTTATTTATTATATTTGTATACCGCCCTTCTCCCGAAGGACTCAGGGCGGTTCACAGACAAAAAACAACAGAAAACATATAATAGATTAAAAACAGCTAAAGAATAGATAGTTGAATTCAATTGATGCTCTAACTTTTGAATACAAATTTAAAACCTCATTTAAACCCCTTTTTTAAAAATCCCAATTTAAAAAACTACATTCAGGCTAGTCCAGCTCTTCGAAACAGCAACGTCTTCAGCTCGCGGCGGAAGGACTTGAGATCGGGGAGTTGACGAAGCCCCAGAGGGAGCTCGTTCCAGAGGGTAGGGGCCCCCACAGAGAAGGCCCTCCCCCTAGAGGTCGCCAGCCGACATTGTTTAGCTGACGGTATCCGGAGGAGTCCCTCTCTGTGAGAGCGCACTGGTCGGTGAGAGGCTAATGGTGGCAGTAGGCGGTCCCGTAAATATCCCGTAAATATCATTTAAAATGACAATAGGTCATGAAAGAAACACTCTGTCTATTTTTCTTTGTGGGAAAAGATGTAATTCTTTGAAGAAGTTGTGGAATTTGAAGATATTGTGTGTTTCCAATCTCTCTCCAGTCATGTTGCTTATAGAGTGCTGCACTGAGCCTGTCAAGGAAAGTGATGGAGATAAACAGAAAAAGAATGAACAAACTGAAAAATCTTTCACTGGAAGAATAGAAATTACGTTATTTGGATAAGGGGATGTGGTTGTATGTGAATCAGAGGAAGTTAATTGAGAGATTTGGCTTTCCTTCTGTGTCAGTGGCTGTCTCATCTGTCTGGCAGAGTACAAGAAAAGAATAATACAGCTGATACTATTTGGATCAATTTACAACTTGCATTGAAGTGTCAGCTTGGGCTGGTAGCATGAATTAGCTTAAGCAAGAATGTGGAGAAGCACTGATAAAACTTCAGGTCCAGGGATGGGTTTCACTTACCTTTGCTACTGGTTTGCTCACACACATGCACTCACTTCACTTGCGCACACGCCCCATCTGTCCATGTGCAGAAGCTTCTGCACATGCGCAGATCATATTTGATGATGTCCGGGCGGGTGGGCGGAGCTTCCGCCACCACTGCTACCGGTTCCCCTGAACCGGTGCGAACCGGTAGCAAACCACCACAGTTAAGCCCCTGTTTATTCTGTTTTTGTTTCTTAAAGCAGCAATGCCTTCAGCTATTGTTTCTGGGCAATTTTTGGAAGAAACTGACAAAACCGGCTTATAAAATAGGACCATTACCCTTTCCTAGTAGGAATATACAAAAACCATTGTTAGATGTTTTATTAATGGATTTAAGGAATATAGATAAGCAAGTTTTGGCTTGTAAAGGTTAGTTAAAAGTATATTAAGGAAGAGGATGTTCTGCTTTGGGTTTGTCTGTTTTTAAGTTTGACATTTGTGATTTACAGTAGCTTGGACATTTCATTTTCTGTTGGATTAATCTTTTACTTTATTGTTATTATTATTATTATTATTATTATTATTATTATTATTATTATTATTATTATTATTATTATTATTATTTGTTATAGAATAGAATAGAATAGAATTTTTATTGGCCAAGTGTGATTGGACACACGAGGAATTTGTCTTGGTGCATATGCTCTCAGTGTACATAAAAGAAAAGATACGTTCATCAAGGTACAACATTTACAACACAATTGATGATCAATATATCAATATAAAATCATAAGGATTGCCAGCAACAAGTTATAGTCATACAGTCATAAGTGGAAAGAGATTGGTGATGGGAACTATGAAACAATTAATAGTAGTGCAGATTCAGTAAATAGTTTGACAGTGTTGAGGGAATTATTGTTTAGCAGAGTGATGGCCTTCGGGAAAAAACTGTTCTTGTGTCTAGTTGTTCTGGTGTGCAGTGCTCTATAGCATCGTTTTGAGGGTAGGAGTTGAAACAGTTTATGTCCAGGATGCGAGGGATCTGCAAATATTTTCACGGCCCTCTTCTTGATTCGTGTAGTATACAGGTCCTCAATGGAAGGCAGGTTGGTAGCAATTATTTTTTATTGATATCCAAATTGACTTTGTGATGTATTTGGCAACACTTAAGTACACTGATTACTTCTTCTTTTACTCTGGGATCAATATAATACATTTTCTAAAACAATATACTGAGAAATGTAATGTTTTCAGTGAAAGTCTCTGCTTAACAGTTTCTGATATTTCTGGCATCTTTTAGGATCAAGGTGGAGTTTATCATACTTTTGAATTAGATTCTCAAAAACAGTGTGAAGTGGGAACCACTCTTGTATAGGGGTTGTGCTGCTTCAGCTGCTCATTGTCTTCTTAAGTTCCCCTTTCCACTGAAATTATAATTACTTTGTGTTTTTAAATGTTGGAACAACTTTTTTTAAAAAATCAGATCCCAACTTCTTCCAACTGTATCACAAGTTACCATATATTGGTCAGACTGCTTGTTTTAAAATGAATGTGAATGTAGGTACGCACTGTTACTTTTCAATGATAGCCCGACAGACATCACATTGCAATAACAAAGGTACAATGCAGTGGTGGGTTGGTACCGGTTCGCACCGGTTCGGAAGAACCTCTAGTAGCAGCCATGGGAGGCTCTGTCCATCCACCCTGACATCATCAAATACAATCTGCACATGCGCAGAAGCTTCTGCGCATGTGCAGACAAGGTGCAGGTGCGAGAAAACCGTAGCAAAGGTAAGTGAAACCCACTCCTGGTACAATGTAACCAAATATGTGGATAAATATTACTAAGTATAGCAATACTCAGCAAGGGTCAGCTTGCACACTGATATTAATTTATATCTTCTAAACAAACTAATTTATGCACAGAAATTTACAATGTTCAGCTAGGTAGTGATTCTGAATTATCCAGGGATGGGCTGCTGGGGGTTCACAGGGGTTCGGGAGAACCTCTAGCTAAAATTATGTGCAGTTCAGAGAACCCCCAAATCCCACTCCTGGCTGGCCCTGTCCACCCTGCCCCTCCCAGGAGTTCCCACACAGCCCATTTTGGATGCAGATAAGTGCAGGGTGTACAAAGAGGCTCGGGGAGGGTGAAAAATGGGTCCACCCAAAGTTCGGGAAGGCTTGTTTCCAGCCTCCAGATGGCCTCTGGAGCCTGGGGAGACAATTTTCATCCTCCCAGAGGCTCGAGAAAAGACTCCAGAGCCCTGGGTGCACGAGGCCGACTAGGCCATGCCTACCATGGCCATGCCCACCCAGCAACAGGACAGAGAACCCCTTGCTAAAATTTTTGAAGCCCACCCCTGGAATTATCCTATTGTCAATGGGAGGCTGGAAGGAAGCAAAGGGGCTTGTCATCACTTAATTTGGACAACAGTGTATTTTCTTCTTTGTAGCTATGCAATTTTCATGTTTTTAGAGCAGGACTCCTGGCATTTTCTGGGTCATTTTCTTCCCAGTAAAGCAGTGATACTATTTTTAGGAATTCAAAGATGATGGAGTTGGCTTTGTGGAGTCACAGTGGGAATTGTAGCCATATCCCCAGGGAACAATATGTAATAGTTTTAATATGCTAACTCCAAGTCACAAAGAGTGAGAACATTTCTAAATTAAAGAATCCAACACATTTTTTCTTTCCCAGTTGTTTTATCGCCTTCCTCTATAAATATTGCTTTAAAAAGTACCCCCTCTCCCAATTTTAGCTTTCCACACACAAAGGCCTGTTTTAATCTGCTGTTTTGACCCTTCAGTATTGATATCAGTGGTGGCTTGCTCCCAATTTGGTCCAGTTCTATAGAACCGGTAGTAAAACCAGCGGGAGCTCTGGCCACCTGCTACGAAGTCATAATGGGTGATCTGCACATGTGTGTGTGCTCCCGCTGCAAACCGGTAGTAAAGGTAAGTAGAACCCACCCCTGATTGATACCACACTTTTATATGTTGTTTTGAATTCTTGTTTGAATGCTTGTTATGGGTGAATAGTGTTACTAAGATATATTGATGATGATGATGATTTGATTGTTACTAGTATTGTAAATTTCTATATATGCTGACTTCTTGGGACCATTTAGTATAGAAACAAGTTAGATAAATAATACACAAAAATTGTGATATTCAAGTCACAGCTGTAGTTAGCCTCAGTGCTGGCTTGGCACCCTTTGCATTATGAACACGTATACGCATTTGGGCTCTTTGTTATTGTCTGGCTGTAAATAGAGTGATGCGTGCCTTGTTCTGAGTGACATTATATGTTCCTCTTGTTGTCCCTGTGTATTGACTAGTGCCTCCTTTGTGTGGGTAATAGCAAGGTATCATAAAAGGGCAAGGACAGAGTGATGGTTGGAGATGCATTGCGGAAGCTAGGATTGCAAAATTAACCTTTATATCTGTCACGGTTTTTATGACATTGATTCTGTGCTGCTGTGCTAGCATAACAATGCAGCAATAGTAGCCTCTAGCTGAGATGAACCCTGCCAGAACATTGGACCTCATAAAGTTTTGAAGGTTAAACTTTTGGTTAGCAATAGCAATAGCATTTAGACTTATATGCACCAAAGACAAATTCCTTGTGTGTCCAATCACACTTGGCCAATAAAGAATTCTATTCTATTCTATTCTATTCTATTCTATTCTATTCTATTCTATTCTATTCCATTCCATTCCATTCCATTCCATTCCATTCCGCTTCACAGTGCTTTACAGACATCTCTAAGCAGTTTACAGAGTCAGCATATTGTCCCCAACAATAGGGGTTCTCATTTTATCAACCTTGGAAGGATGGAAGGCTGAGTCAACCTTGAGCTGGTCAGTAGGCAGTAGGCAGAATTAGATTGCAATATTGCATTCTAACCACTGCTCCCCCATGGCTAAATAGAAAATATATCAAAAATAAATGGAATGAAAATTCTTAGATTCAGTTCTGTTCCAGAATTGTCTGGAGGGGTTTTGAAATTAGGCTAGAGAGATCAGACTGAGAATCACATTGCCTTCTTCTACCCTATACAGAAATCCCACCACCACCACTCTCTTTCTCTGGCATTCGATCCATGGACATAGAAACATCAATGCTATTTGTGTTGGCTGTAATTGTAAATTAGAACAGACCCAATGGCAAAATGGTTAGAAAAAACTGTCCATCACTTCCATTGGATCCAGTAGATCAGTTCACATTTGAGATGCCCATATCACCTGGTATGCTAGGTGTTATTGGTACATGTGAATGGAAATTAGCTTGTGAAGCCCCTGTTTGGCTGGTGTTGGCAGACTTGACTTGGGAGGTGATTTCAAAATTATGTTGTTCAGTTTTTTGCAGCCCTTGGCTAGTGCTGTAGAAGTGAGGCCCAAAGGATGTTTCTGGGTCCAGCAGTGGCTCAGCTTCCTGGCATAAGGGGTTGAATTCTCACTTGCCATATGGTGGGGTTGGGGAGGGGTTGGGGGGGGCTTCAATTTTCTGTCATGGGTGATGAAGTCATTTTCACAGCTTAATGATGCACTAAGGGATTAGGAGGGAGGAGGGTTTGTTTGACAAAAGCAGGCCTCAGATGTGTTGCAAAAATTAATAATGTATTCAAGCCTTTATTAGATTAAAAGCAGGAGCCAGGGAATCAGTTTATCCATATTAATCCTTTGAAAAACGGTTTAAAAGAAGCTTTAATCAGAGGAACGGGTACCCAGATGCCTCCATCCCTCCCCGGTGGCATGTAGAAAGTGGTTTTCTTCTTCATAAAAATGTGTAATGGAGAGAGAGAGAGAGCTGGGGAAGTGGGGGAGGGAGAACTTCTCTATTCATCTGCAAGGATTTATCTCTGAGTTATAGCCAGAGCCCCCTAGATAAATAGGATAGATAGATAGATAGATAGATAGATAGATAGATAGATAGATAGATAGATAGAGATTAGATAGATAGATAAATAGAGAGAGAGAGAGAGAGAAAGAGAGAGAGACAGAGAGATTGATAGAGATAGAGAGATAGATTAGATAGATAAATAGATTACATAAATAGATTGATAGATTGATAGAGAGATAGTAAAATAGTTAGATTAGACAGATTAGATAGATTAGATAGATAGATTAGATAGATAGATAAATAGATAGATAGATAGACAGACAGACAGACAGACAGACAATAGATTTTCTACCTATAAAATTGGGTGTGTGTGTGAATCTATCCATATATGAAATTAATGGGATCAGTCCCAAAATGTCCATTTCTAAAACCTTTTGACCGCCATTTCCCTTTAATGCATTTAGAAAAATGATTGGTAGTTGTGAGCAGGTTCTAAAATTATTAGGTCAGCATAGGGATATTAGTTACCAGGTGAAGTACTGCAGGAATTTTGTTATTATGCTACAGTAAATATTACTGTTCTAACAGAAGGGGATAAATATAGTTCAGGATTGAACTATGGAGTCCTTCCTTGCTGATCTCTGACCTTAGTTGTTTAACTGCAAATTTTTCATAACCCAACTAGGGTAGACATAACATCATCAGTGTGAGTGAATGTGGGGATTGCTCCCTGATTATAAACAGTAGTTTGCCCTGCCAATTTTGGTTTGTAGAGTTGTTTTCCTTCTTGGTAGTTTCTTAATCACACTTATGGCACTAATAATGTTACCTAGTCAGGCAGTGGTGGGATTCAAATAATTTAACAACTGGTTCTCTGCCCTAATGACTGGCTGGGTGGGCGTGGCCATGGCCAGGGTGGGGAGTAGGACAGTCAGCACTCAGTCTCCTGCACCCCATGGAGCAAAAATGGGCCATGGGGGAGCATGCCACACACCCTGTGCCCCATTTTGGGCCTAGTAGGCCTCCTTGCAGCCTCCTGGGGGCAAAAACATGCCACGAGGGCACTTCTGGAAGGAGCAGGGGAGGGAGGAAGGGGCCAGTCGATAATTTAATAACCAGTTCGGCTGAAGTGCTGTGAACTGGTTGAATTCCACCACTGTAATTGGGTAATGAAACATCTTGAAGCAAACAACCAAGCTCATGTAAGGTCCCAAAATATACTTGAGTCACCAGAATGCCAAAAAAGAGAGACTCAAGATGAGGCTTGCAAAAAGAAGCAGATTTTATTTATGGCCAAAAACAAAATACTGGGTGGGACTATATCCAGAACATACAGATACAATGCATGTGAGGAGATAGCCAGACCTTGGGGAAGATATGGCGTCCTTTTTATACCCTCAGAGACATCAGCTTAGTACCCAATTCTGACCTCCTAGTTTAAGTTTGTGTATTACTTGTTGCCCTGCAAAGGAATAGAAGCCTCTCAATTAGCGTTATCTCTTCCTTGACCATTCCTTTGTTCTCCCAATTGCTCATTTGGCCCCCTGGGCTGCAGGGAACAGATCAAAGGTGTAAGTTAGGGCTGAAGTGTAAATTATCTCCTGGATGATGTCTGCAGTTCCAACTGAGATAAGTACCATGCTCTTAGATGGCAGGAGAAAAACAGGAAGAAGATTGATATGGGTTCAAATGACAGGAACATATGTTTGACAAATACCAGATACATTACAGAGGCCTAATAACAGAATATGTTTGTTACAGGAGATACAAATATAAAGCCATAATATATGTCATACAAATACAAAGGCATATTAGTATTACAGATATAAAGGTACAATATATGTGTGGTATACAAATACAAAGGCTATATATGTATTACAGGAACCTAATGGTTACAGAATAACAAGTTTCTACTAATTCTAGTATACCAGTATATTATATTTTAGTATTATTATAGCCTTATTACTGTTTCCCATCAATCAGAAAGCAGCAAGGATGTAACAAATACTATTGGATAGAATGTTGATATACGCACTTATGGCAGTGTTTATTCCCGTGATGGCGAACCTATGGGTGCCACAGGTGGCATGCGGAGCCATATGGTGGGCATGCGAGCTATCTCAGCTCTGGTGTGCATGTGCACCCTGGCCAGCTGATTTTCAGGCCTTCCAGGCTTACTGGAATTCAGGAAACAGGCTATTTCTGGCCTCCAGAGGGCCTCCAGGGGTGGGGAAGGCCGTTTTGCCCTCCCCAGGCTCCTAGAAAGGCTTTGGAGCCTGTGGAGGGTGAAAAATGGATCTACCGGGCCCACCGTACCATTGCATGCCAAAAGCCGGGGCTGTGTAAGGGGGTTGCGCGCACATACATGGACACACGGGGTGCATTGAATTATGGGTGTGGGCACGTGTGAGCACAACCCCTCCATGCTCCCCCCGCTTTTGGCATGCAACCGTTAGCCATCACTGGTCTATTCCATCTTAGAATCATAGCTGCTTCTTCCCTAGTTTTTGGGACCCCTGGTACATTAGCTGTTCTTGTTGTTTTCAGCATCATCTGAAACTTTATTAAGAACTTGTAGTCCATTCAAATCCAAGCATATGAATTCTGAAAAATGTGTGTGGGGGTGGTAGTGGTTTCTGACCTCAGTGAAAGAAGGGTGTACAGTGCTTTAAGGAACATAAATAGTAGTAATAATGAGAAGGTCCAATAAATAAATATTTTTTAAATTTTCTGTCTGTCAATTACAAAAGGCTGCAGTGCTTGGATGCATACTTATACTCTGCTAATACATTATGATATCCTAGGTTCTAGGGAGGAATGCAGTGCTTATAAAGGGCCAACATCAGCTAAAGAATTGGCTGGGATTTCACATTCATGACAGTAAGAGTTTGGCAATAAGTACACCTTTTTGGATTTTGTTCTGTTGCTCCCCTTCTATAAGCAGGGGCAGGCTGGGCAGAGGGGAGACACTTTCTAAAGCTTGAGCAATAGAATAACAGAGTTGGAAGGGACCTTGGAGGTCTTCTAGTCCAACCCCCTGCTTAGGCAGGAAACCTTACACAACTTCAGACAAATGGTTATCCAACATCTTCTTAAAAACTTCCAGTGTTGGAGCATTCACAACTTCTGGAGGCAAGTTGTTCCACTGATTAATTGTTCTAACTGCCAGGAAATTTCTCCTTAGTTCTAAGTTGCTTCTCTCCTTGATTAGTTTCCACCCATTGTTTCTTGTTCTACTCTCAGTTGCTTTGGAGAATAGTTTGACTCCCTCTTCTTTGTGATAGTGGAACATTGCTATCATGTCTCTCCTAGTCCTTCTTTTCATTAAACTAGACATACCCAGTTCCTGCAACTGTTCTTCATATGTTTTAGCCTCCAGTCCCGTAATCATCTTTGTTGCTCTTCTCTGCACTCTTTCTAGAGTCTCAACATCTTTTTTACACCATGGCGACCAAAACTGGATGCAGTATTTCAATGTGGCCTTATCAAGGCTTATAAAGTGGTATTAACATTTCATGTGATCTTGATTCTATTCTTCAAGAGTGGCTCCCTCTATCATAGCTGTGCGGGTGATAGAGGGAGCCACTCGTGGCTCTCATATAACACCTATCCTGTGCAGGTTGCACTGGCTGCCTGTGGTCTTCAAGGTGTTGGTTACCACCTTTAAAGCGCTCCATGGCTTAGGACCGGGATATCTTCAGGACCGCCTTCTGTTACCGCATGCCTCCCACCGACCGGTGCACTCCCATAGAGAGGGTCTCCTCAGGGTGCCGTCAGCCAAACAGTGTCGGCTGGCGACCCCCAGGGGGAGAGCCTTCTCTGTGGGGGCACCTACCCTCTGGAATGAGCTTCCCCCAGGACTTCGACAACTTCCTGACCTCCGGACCTTTCGCTGCGAGCTGAAGACGTATTTATTCTTCCGCGCAGGACTGGCATAAAATGGGTTTTTTAATTGGATTTTAAATGGGGTTTTATATTATATTATGTATTTTATATTTTAATTTATAGGCCATATCGAATAAGTTTTTTAAATAGTGATTTTATTGTAGTGTATTGTACTGTTTTTCATCTGGCTGTTCACTGCCCTGAGTCCTTCGGGAGAAGGGTGGTATAACAATTAAATAATAATAATAATAATAATAATAATAATAATAATAATAATAATAATAATAATAATAATAATAATAATAATAATAATAATAATAATAATAACAACAACAACAACAACAACAACAACAACAACAACTACTACTACTATTATTATTATTATTATTATTATTATTATTATTATTATTATTATTATTATTATTATTATTATTATTATTATTATTATTATTATTATTATGTTTATGCAGCCTAGAACTGTGTTGGCTTTTTTGGCAGCTGCTGCACACTAGCAGGCTAACATGAAACACTGGGTATTATATCCTGTACGTTTACTTAAAGGTAAAGCCTCTGAGATCCACACCCAGTATTTTCAAAACTCTGTTCCATGATGGTTCTCTGGACAAGGGATATCTGTCATGCCAGAATAAGGAAACAACAGTGGAATTTATTTATTTTATTTATTAAATTTTTATACCGCCCTTCTCCCAAAGGACTCAGGGCGGTGTACAGCCAGAATAAAAACAAAGATATATACAATTTAAAATTTAAATTGTTACAATTTAAAAGAACATTTAAAGGCTGATTATTAAAATTTAAGTTAAAAAGTTAAAAATATTAAAACCCAATTAAAATACATCACTAATTATGCCAGTCCCGCTTTAATGAATAAATATGTTTTGAGCTCACGACGGAAGGTCCGAAGATCAGGCACTTGACGCAGGCCGGGGGGAAGTTCGTTCCAGAGCGTCACTGCCCCCACAGAGAAGGCCCTACTCCTGGGGGCCGCCAGCCGACACTGTTTGGCGGACGGCACCCTGAGGAGACCCTCTCTGTGCGAGCGTACGGGTCGGTGGGAGGCAAAGGGTAACAGCAGGCGGTCTCGTAAGTACCCGGGTCCTAAGCCATGGAGCGCTTTAAAGATAGTTACCAAAATCTTGAAGCGCACCCGAAAGACCACAGGAAGCCAGTGCAAGCTACGGAGCAGCGATGTCACGTGGGAGCCACGAGCGGCTCCCGTTACTACTCGCGCAGCCGCATTCTGGACTAACTGCAGCCTCCGGGTGCACCTCAAGGGCAGCCCCATGTAGAGAGCATTGCAATAATCCAGCCTAGACGTAACCAGAGCGTGAGTGACTGTGCATAAGGCATCCCGGTCAAGGAAGGGACGCAACTGGCGAACCAGGCGAACCTGGTAAAAGGCCCTCCTGGCGACGGCCGCCAGGTGTTCATCAAAAGACAGCCGTCCATCCAGGAGGACGCCCAAGTTGCGAACCACCTCCTTTGGGGCCACTAACTGCTTTCAACAGTCAGCTGCGGATGCAGCTGACTGTACCGGGATGCCGCATCCACAGCCACTCCGTCTTGGAGGGATTGAGCTTGAGTCTGTTTCTCCCCATCCAGACCCGTACAGCTTCCAGGCACCGGGACAGCACTTGACCGCTTCGCTGGGGTGGTCCGGGTGGAGAAGTACAGCTGAGTATCATCAGCGACAGATGATAACTCACCCGAAACCACTGATGACCTCACCCAGCGGCTTCATATAGATGTTGAACAGGGTAGGCGAGAGAATCGACCCTGAGGCACCCCACAAGTGAGGCGCCTCGAGGACGACCTCTGCCCCCTGTCAACACCGTCTGCGACCGGTCAGAGAGATAGGAGGAGAACCACCGATAAACGGTGCCCCCACTCCCAATCCCTCCAACCGCGCAGCAGGATACCATGGTCGATGGTATCGAAGCCGCTGAGAGATCTAATAGGACCAAGGCAGAGGAGCAACCCTGTCCCTGGCCCTCCAGAGGTCATCCACCAACGCGACCAAAGCCGTCTCCGTGCTATAACCGGGTCGGAAGCCGGACTGGAACGGGTCTAGATAGACAGTTTCCTCCAGGTGCCGGGGAGCTGCCATGCAACCATTTCTACAACCTTCGCCACAAAGCGAAGGTTGGAGACTGGACGATAATTACCCAAAATAGCTGGGTTTTATGTTTTAATTTATAGGCCATATCGAATAAGTTTTTTAAATAGTGATTTTATTGTAGAGTATTGTACTGTTTTTTATCTGGCTGTTCACCGCCCTGAGTCCTTCTGGAGAAGGGCGGTATAAAAATTAAATTATAATAATAATAATAATAATAATACACACACACACACACACACACACACACACAATAATAATAATAATAATAATTATTATTATTATTATTATTATTATTATTATTATTATTATTATTATTATTATTATTATTATTCTGTTTATGCAGCCTAGAACTGTGTTGGCTTTTTTGGCAGCTGCTGCACACTAGCAGGCTAAAATGAAACACTGGGTATTATATCCTGTACGTTTACTTAAAGGTAAAGCCTCTGAGATCCACACCCAGTATTTTCAAAACTCTGTTCCATGATGGTTCTCTGGACAAGGGAGATCTGTCATGCCAGAATAAGGAAACAACAGTGGAATTTAGAATGGAAGCCTCTTTTTATTTCATAAAACCTTTCAAAGCTATTGCTTCCAAGTATCAGAAAGACTTAGTAGGCAACTCTGGCACATGAAGAAGGTTGAGTTGACATAACAGAGAGAGACTGAGACTGGAAGCATGGTTTAGGCTTTATCTAATATCTTACTTCCACTCGCCTTCTGCATTTTGTTAGAGCTGTTGAGAATTTTTTAGAATTTGTATTATTGATTATTTAAATTTTAATGGGGTTTTATGGTTTTATGTATTTTTAACTGGGGCCAAATTGAATAAGTCTTTTAATCATTGGTTTTATCTGTATTGTATTTATTTATTGTTGGTTTTTACTTGGCTGTGAACCGCCCTGAGTCCTTCGGGAGAAGGGCGGTATAAAAATTAAATAATAATAATAATAATAATAATAATAATAATAATAATAATAATAATAATAATAATAATAATAATAATAATAATAATATTACAGAAATTTTGGACTTTATTGTGGTTGTAAATCAAGAACTACCTGTATTCAATAATTATTAATATCACTATATATTAATTATTCTTGATTATTCTTTCATAATAGGAAAAATACATTTTCTGTTGGAAATTGGTAATTCGATTTAATAATTTAGTTAAAAGTGTTACTTGCTTAGGATAAGTAAATCCTTTAATTAGCTAGGATAGGGAAATATTCTTAAAGTAGAATTTAGTTAAACAAGTGCTCCATCTGCTGACCAATAATTTATGCAAGACTCTTTAAATGTTCCTAAGATGTCGAATTTTTCTGATGCTTTCTAAAT
Organism: Ahaetulla prasina; assembly: GCF_028640845.1. Lineage (NCBI taxonomy): Eukaryota > Metazoa > Chordata > Lepidosauria > Squamata > Colubridae > Ahaetulla > Ahaetulla prasina. Next base: position 281,435,099 of record NC_080539.1, on the reverse strand, counting down.
GCTACAGATGTTCTTTTTTGTATTCTGTGCCACAACTGCATTGATTGCAGTCATACTGAAAAAATAAGCCAACACTGAATCTAATGAGGTTTAATCTTGCTTTAATATGAGTAGGATTGTCTTGTTGAAAGTCTTGTGTGTCATTTTGGGAAAAATGAAAATGGTTGCAGAGAGACTTGTAAGTGGTTGGTGCAAAGGTTATAATTCAGAGTGATCCCCCCCCCCCGGGTGAAAATGTTTGTAGCAAGAAAAATCTTTGTTATTTTCCCAAACAAAAACAAAAAAAAGAGAGAGAAAATCAAATGCAATTTTACAATAAGTATTAAAATAGTTCTAAAACTTTTTTTCCCTTCTTGGAGTTGATATAAATTTTACGTTACCCATTTTCAGCACATGAAGGTCAGTAGCGGAGAGTTTTGCTTTATGGCATGATGTTCCATAGGGACATCATGCCCTATAGAACAGGGGTTCTCCAACCTTGGCAACTTTAAGCCTGGTGGACTTCCATTCCATGCAGCTTTGCTGGCTGGAGGATTCTGGGAGTGGAAGTCCACGAGGCTTAAAGTTGCCAAGGTTGGAGACTCCTGCTATAGAACATCACTTGTTTTATTATTTTATGGCTTTATTTTTTTTAATTTTATAGTTTTATAGTTCTTGGATTATACTGCTCAAGGTTGTTTTAAATGGGAAGGGGCATGTACTGTATTTTTTGGACTATAAGATGTTCTGGACTACAAGACGCACCTAGCTTTTGGGGAGGAAAACAAGAAAAAAAATCTGTCTATGACTCCCAGAAATTAGCCTCCTTGCAGCTAAAAGCAAACAGCCTAGTCAGCTTTAGCACAGTCTGATTTAGCACGAGCAGCTGATTGGCGGTTGGATCGGCCTCCTGAAATACCGCTGATCAACTGTTCCAGGCGGTGGGGACTGCTCCTGCCTCCACTTATCACTGCCAAACGGTCCCTGCTCCTGGAACAGGCCAAAAATGGGACCCACGGAGGCTGAAAATGGGGCACATGGAAACAGCGATCCCCGCAGCCTGGAACAGCTGATTGGCGATATTCTGGGAGGCCGATCCAACTGCCAATCAGCTACTCATGCTAAACCAGGCTGTTTGCTGCAAGGAGGCAAATTGCTGGAGGCAGAGGCCGAAGGGTGGGGGTCGGTGGGTGTATGGTGTTTTGGCAACATTCACTCTATAAAACACACATACATTTCCACCCACTTTCTTTGGGGGGAATGCATCTCATATTTTTAAATCTTTTAAATAATTACAGAAATCAATATGCATATCAAAAGTTTTAGACTTGGCTCTTGAATAAAATCAAATATGGGGGTGCGAAACCAGTTTGATCAGGCTTTTTTTTTTTCTAAATCACTGAGTTGAAATCTGAACTAAAGCTTGCAGTTTGGATAGATTCTTAGGCAAAAAAACCTGTGAAATGGAAAAGTGGAACAAAATGAAATGAAGGTGATTTTTTTAAAAAAACAAAAGACTGAATCATGGAAGCAAAGCAAGCAGCAAGCAAGCATGAAACAAATGTAAATCCCCCCCCCACTTATAACTGGAACCGGTAAAATAAAAATGTATCCTTGACTATATTTTGATGTTCACTTTATGATTATACAATTATTTATTAAAATAAGTGATGTGTTTGCTTATCTGCACACCTGTGTATATTTTAACACTCAGACTTATTGTGATATTGATAGATTTATATGCAAAGACAGTTTCTTAGACTCTTAAAAAGATGGAATGAATGTATTAAAAATAGAATACTTGGAAACCAGCCACTCGTATATTTTGGGCAGAGTTTATCGTCCAGGAAATATGATCTATATATTAAAGTAAACATTGTATTCAGGCCAGACTAGGAAAAAAAAATGCAGGAAACACTTGAGGAGGAATTGTTAAACATAGGTATATGCAATCTGTCACATACTCTTTTGTGTGTTTTTTTTCCCCGTTTCCTTTTTCTTTCTTTAAAGAGAGGGGGGGGGATTGTTTAGATAGAAAGAGGCTTGCTGGGATGTATTAATAATAAGAGAGTAAAATGGAGTTCTATTCGAGCGGGGCATTCTCCATAGACCAACTGACCTTTTCCCGCACAGCTGCCTTGAATTATTTGTCTGTCTTTTTCAAACAATATCAATTCTATTTTCAGACCAGACATTTCTCTCTCCAGTCACATATATAACAGATTCATGGAAGCCATGTGCTGAAGTGGTGTGCTCTATACTTAGTGATGTGTCCTTATTTCCTGCCTTAATTTTAATCACTTAAAACAAACCCACATTTTAGTCTCAAAGCTGCAATGTCTATCCTTCTGGCCAGCATCCTCTGATTAGTGTTTCCTCCTGAGGCTGAAGGCAAAACATCTTCTTTATTTTATTCATTTATTACAGCAGCTGAGCAAAATAGGTGAATCTTTCAAGGTTTTGTGGCAACTATTTTTTTAGTTTCTTCACTGGAAAAGAGATTTGAAATAAATTGCTTCCTGTTCCAAATCAACATGTCCCCTTTAAGGCTATTTTTTTTTTCCTAATCACATTTTGAAAGGTATTTTTCCATTCAGATTTTCACTGCCTACCTAATAAAATTAGGTGATGACATCCACATACAAAGCCAGCATTAGAGATCAAGCACCAATAGAAAACATTTTTCTATCAGATGAAATAAATGCAATATATCTTAATTTGATATGTTCAGCTATAAATCTCAAGTGAACAATGATACGATGAGTGATTAAATGCACGCTCCCAAAATATTATTATGAATTATCATCCTTTGTATAACTGATGGCTTTAAAAATACTTCAGGATATTTGATCAAGGTAATGATCAGTAGATATTTTTCTCTATAGACAGTCTAATCTATCTGTAGAGGCTGATGTCTAAAAGGAATGCTTTGAAGGTCTTTTAGTCACTCTGAAGATATATTTGGTGTGTTTAATTTTTGGAAAGGAGTTATAAATTAGAGGAAGAGAAACTTTTTGGTTCATAGAGTGTGGTGATTTGTTTGTAGGGGTCCAGAAGGCATAGCTTTGGACTGGACAGGAAATCCAACTGAATATAATGGGGCTTTTGTAGCAGTTGTGTATATGAATATATTGTAAATCTAGAAAATATTACAAAGCTATTGTAAGTAATCTATATGTCCTTACTGAGAAGAAATTAAACTCATCATTAGTACTGTAATTGATCTTACTACTCAAAATCTTATTGCAATGAGGTTTTTAAATCATGAAGATACTTGTTTCATATAAAGATGGATTTGGGATCATCAGAAAATATTAAATATTTAATATAAAATTATTCTGTATATATTTAAGAAATAGCTATTTTCTTCTTAAACACTGAATTTGGGCATTGTATTTTTTTCCCCAATTTAAATTCTGTCTTTTCTCCTGGTACACAAGGGAACATATTTCTAATTTTATCCACAAATAAGTTGTGAAGTAAATTGGGCTGAGAAACCCACCCAGTTTCCAGCAATAAGTCTGGAACTGAACTTGGATCAGTTCCAACATTTATGTCTTTCAGAGAACACAAACTTAAATCAACTACAGGTGGTCCTTGACTTACAACAGTTTGCTTAGTGATCATTCAAATTTATAATAGCACTGAAAAATGTGACTTATGACCATTTTTCACAGTTAAGACTGTTGTAGCATCCCCACAGTCATGCCAAGGAAAGTCATAAAATGTGATCAGAATTCAGTGGCTTGACAATTGACTTGTATTTATGATGGTTCTCCTGGAGTCAAGTGATCACCTTTTACAACCTTCTGACAAACAAATGGAAAGCCAGATTCACTTAACAACTTAACAACTGTGTTACTAACTTAACAACTACATAGATTCACTTAACAACTGTGGCAAGCAAAGTTATAAAATGGAGCAAAATTTACTTAACAACTCTCTCATTTAGCAACCAAAATCTTAGGCTCAACGGTGCCTATTGTGCCTCAATTGCGGTCATAAGTTGAAGACTACCTGTTTAGAACTATACACAACATGTTGTCCATTCAGGCATAGTTCTCAATAATTCCATTAATTTCTTTCAGGGTCTTTGGTGCAGCGATACTACTGACATCTACCCTCAACATGCTAATACCATCTGCTGCTCGGGTGCATTTTGGATGTGTCATCTTTGTTAGAATCTTGCAAGGTTTGGTTGAGGTATGGAACTGAAGTGCAAACGCTTCTATGGACACCTTGATTTGCCAGTCAGGTTCTCCTTATTATGCCCCTCAGTGCAGGGGTAAAATGCTACTGGTTTGGGTAGGTTCGCTCGGACCGGTAGTAAAAATTGCTTTAAAAAAGTAAAAAAAAGATTTTGACAATCAAGTGTGACAATCCGCTGTACCGCATGATCATCAGAACCTTTTTTTTTACTTTTTTAAAGCAATTTTTTACTACCAGTTCGGGTGAATAGGTAGTAAAAAAAAGTAAAAAAAAAGTTAGCCACACCCACCCAGTCACATTACTCTCACCAAACCACGCCCACAAAACCGGTAGGGAAAAATTTTGAATTTCACCACTTCCTCAGTGTGACATTTTGTTCCTCTCCTCCCATTGAAGTGGGAGGAGAGGTTAGCAATGGCATAAAAAGAATAAATGAAACCCATTCCTATAGTCACTTCAGAGGAAAAGGGAGCCCCGTTGCCCTGGGCAACCGGTCCTGGACTGCTTCCAACTCACCACTATCTTCATCTTTTGTTTTCTGTCTGCAATTCCTATTCAGCTTGGCATCTTCAAGTATCTTAAAAGGGCAGTTTCAAATTAAGTGTTCAAAATAATGGCATTTGGGGGAGTGCCATTGTTGTGTTCGGCTGGAGAACACATGACCAGTAACCAGCAGTTGATTGGTTAACCGCCGATGCTATAGCCGGCGGGAGAATTAAGGAGCTGCTATTGGCTGAGCTGTTTACAGCTCCAATATAAAAGGGCTGTCAGTTTAGAGCTTGCTCGCTTGCTCACCTCAGTTAATTGTTTGTAGTTAATAAAAGAACTGTTAATGGTTTTCCTGCATTGCCTCACTTCTTGCTGTTGTTTTGCGAATACAACAGCCATGCCTCTCTATGCATGTTGCTTCTGTGAGATGTGATGAGCTACCTGAACAAGCACAAACCAACTTACTTTGGCCACAGCCCCACTTGCTGTAGCGTTATTCGCATTGGAAAATAACCCCAAATGTGCTTTTTCAAAGTTAAAATATCCCATAAGCTATAGAAAGCATTTACTTGGCATAAATGGTCAGATATTTGATGCATAAATGGGATGATGCAAATACAGAATCTCTTTTAAAACTTTTTTGTTTGTTTAAAATCTGGAGGCAGCAGAAAATGGAGAAAGTCAGTGATTGCAAGAAAACACAGCAAAAAGCAACAAAAAGGTATCCATAAACTGGGAACTGGCAATTAAATGATATTCAGACTGGATTAGATGACTTTTAAGGTGCATGAGGACACAGATTGTTGGGGGAAATATGCTGATTCTGTAAACCGCTTAGAGAGGGCTGTAAAGCACTGTAGAGCGGTATGTAAGTCTAAGTGCTATTGCTATTCCTACTCTTTAATTCTGGGGTCACATATCTGGGCTGCAAAAAACTGTATGACCGCTAGATAGCAGCAAAGAGTTGGAATTTTCTGTAGCAATTTTCTGCCATGTCTAGAGGACATCTGGATTTTGCCATCAAAATATGGTAGCCAAGACATGGGGCCTCAAGAAGAGCTGTAGCGGAAGAGAGCAGTACAGAAGCAAGGTGAACTCTTGTTGCTGATCACTTGTCCTCGCTGCAAACTAGATGCAGCAGCCCTCTGCACTTTAAGTGGAGGCCTCAGAGGCCCCATTGGTTCCCCCAGATACCATTGTGGTCTGCTCTCTTCCTGTTTTTGCTCTCTTCTTCCTTCTTCCCAGTGTGAAGAAATGAAGAAATGGTGATTGCACATCACCATGTATTCATAATCTAATTTTGTACATTGTTTTTGATCGACTGTCCTTATCCACATGACTAATCAAAGAATGCATAAAATTAATGAATCAGAAGAGGAAAAACTCCCAAAGAATGTTGACTCAAATTCCGGAAAATCACTGAAAAAGGATTAATACATTTCCAGGATATTATATGTCACATATAATCAACATTCCTCATTCTTCCGTCTTTTTCAGTGTATGATCTACCTACAAATACTCTCAGATTTTATCATTTCTGCACTCATCCTTTGGGCCTTGCAAAAGGGCTTGAAGATCTGAGTCTGCCCCATGTGGGTAGGGGTGTAATTTGGGGGATGAATAATAGATTAGACAGACCTCCACATTTTGCTCCCTTCCTCTCCATCTTGGTCAATTATTAGGTGAATATTAACTGAATTTTAAATTTATGGTATTTATTATTTTAATGTTTTATATGGTATTTTTATTGAATGATTGCAAGCCCTTTAAGAGTCACCTTGGCGAGATGGGTGGCATAGAAGTTAAATAAATAAACAATAAATAAATACATTTCCCGCTTTTGTTTGCATGTCAGTTGTAGCATCTGTAAACCAAGTAACCTTCTTCACAGGGTGTAACTTATCCAGCTTGCCATGGAATATGGAGCAAGTGGGCTCCTCCTTTAGAGAGAAGTAGACTAGCAACTACATCCTTCTGTGGTAAGTGACATCTCCATTATTTCACTTGTTTTGTATTCTCCTTTTTCTAACATGCGCTGAAATAAACTTTCTGCAGCTCATCATTAATATTCAGACACACTGATTGGAGTAAGTTTTGTTTTCACAGAGAACTAGAGATTTAATTAGTAGACTCATTCTGTTTGTTTGAACAAAAATTAAGAATTTGAGAACTTATGCTTGAATGTTAGACATCTTATTCAGGTGGGATCATTTGGATTTATCAGTCTGAATTAATAATTATGGAAGAATAATGCGTTTTCCCAGGTTTTGTGCATTAACGTATAGGTCTGGAAATGATATTAAGTTAAGCCATTGTAGCTGTGAGATTAAATTAAAGGATCTAAGCATAGATACAGATCACAATATTAATACATTGAAGATGGTGTGGTATGTAGCTAAGATGCAGAAAGATGCAGGTTATATTCTTCCTTTAGTCACAGAGACAGCTGAGTATTTTGAGGTCATCACTCCCAGCCCTAGATTGGGAAATGGAAAAAAATATTTATGTATCAATTTACACTGGGCAACCATGATAGTTTATGGTCTATAAGCTTCAATGAAGAGACCTTCATTCAGCAATGGATGAGATTCAGGTTGTTAAAAGCAATAATAATAATTAAAATGCTACATCAGCTTTCCAGCTCAACAAATAAAGACATGTGGATCCAAAAGAATCTGTTAAGTATTCAAGGCTACTGTTTATTGGGTACATTTTTTTCTGGATTTATAGGATGGTTATATGAACTAATTATCTTGTAACATTAAGATAAGATTGTGTGATTATTTGTAGAGGTCATTTTATCTATTTTCAACTTCTTGTACACCTGAAAGGAAACTGATTAGGAAAGAATGACCAAAATAATTCATATGGTCACTTTAAGATATTAGAGAAAAGTTTTCTTAGAAACTGGAAAAATGTCTTCCAAAGGCATCCAATAGGAGTCACAATGAAATTCCCATCACATAATTCTTGGCTTTGCATAATGATATCACAAGATATGAATGCCACTGCCCCTGCAGATACCCAAGATGCCAATGGGAATTAAATTTCAGACTTGATGCCATTGCAACAGATGTTTATAATTTACTCATGTTTTTGTTTTTATTATTATTATTCTTGTCTAGGATCTTATGCAGGTGCAGTCATTGCAATGCCATTGGCTGGGATTTTAGTGCAATATACAGGATGGTCTTCTGTGTTCTACGTGTATGGTATGATCTTTTCTTCTCATCTTGCCTTAGAAAAGAAATGTGGGAGAGTTAGCAACCATAAATATAATCCAACAGTCTTAGAGGAAGGATAAAGCATCCATTCAGGACTGTATCCAATAATGTCACTCTACCCAACAATGTTCTGAAATTCAGGGAAACAAGGAAAGGTGATTTTTGGCAACCCCTTGCTTATGGGTCCATCATTCTCAATGCTGTTCTAATTTTTTTGCTGGAACAAACTGGAGTGGGTGGAGGGCATGGGCTTGACAACTCAAAGCCAGTTTTGGGATCCCAGATTATGACTCACAATATGGCTAATACTATATATATAAATATAGTAGAATCAAGACGAGAAAAGCTCTGGGGGAATTTAGACAGAAAGAACATTCAAAATGGACAAATTGGATCGCCTAGAAATACAATTCCCCAAACAGTGAAATTGTTCAGAATGTCAAATTTGGCCTAAATGAGGACAGTGACTCAATCATGTTGCACTTAATTCAGTGTAAAGCAGGGCAGGTTGAATTGCCATCCACGAACCTGATCTTCGATTAGAATAATTTTTATGGAAATGAAGTTAATTATTGTAAAAGGCGTAGAAAATTCTCAGTAACAAACTGTAGGGGAGCAGAAAGGATGTTTCTGTAATATCCTTTTTCTGTTTTCTATCAAGTGGGTTTTTAACTGAAAACTTGTGATAGCAATTGCATTTAGGGAAAAAATGGTAGGTGGGACATTTTTTCTATAGTCAGTAACTATTACAAATTCGAGATAACTCCGGATGAAGAATAATCAATCTTTGGAAGGCATAAAATGTTATATGATAACTGAACATTTCCTCCCAAATGTCTCAAATTTCATTCATGCAATATTTCCTAGGTTTTCTTGAGAGTCCAGTAATTTTCCAAGTGTTTTCAGAGATATTAGGATTTGCAAAGTTTAGACCATTTTTAAATTAACATTGTTTTAAGAGGGGCAATTATATGAAACATGTGGATTTGAAGAATGAAACTAGAGATGAAAAAATTCTCCACAACTAATTCCCTCCATATGTGAATGATATCCCAAGGATCAGATTTATTTTTACCCATCCTTTTCTTTTTCTCCCAGGGTTTGGCCACAGTTCTTATTCTTCTCCATCTCCGCTATAAGATTCAAGTGTCAGGCCATAATAGATAAGACCTGAGAGCTAGCGCTCATCCCATTGACCTTTTATTTTATGCATTCTCTTTCATTTTGTGTATGGAATCCATTGAATTGGATAGGAATTTTTATTCAGCTTTTTAAGGTGGTATTTTTCAGCTGGGCTGCTGTGTCTTGTACCCATTATATTTCATGGAATCTTCTGAAAAGGCCTAAGCTTATGTTGGGAACTGATGGTGAAGAAATGAACATATGACACATTTGCTTAACTTAATAGAAGAAGAGGGTTTTTTTTGGGGGGGGGCGAGGGAAGCTGTGATCAGGAAGAATTTACATCCCTGATTTTATAGAGTTACATCAGACTTTGCAACTGTACCCCATACATGATTCTAGCAGAGTGGTAGAATTACTGGGGATTGCATACTTTCTTAGTCCCTTGGGGAAATACATTTGAAAACAGAATTAAAATATATTCGTAAACTTAGAGATATAATTTAGAGAGTGTCTGTTTAGATAAAAACCAAGGTAACTTCAAGCAAGTGATTTTTTTTAAAAAAATGTTTGCTTCTTGTGTAGGAGGTTTCCATTTCAATTCCATTTCAATTTGTCATCTTATTATGCTCAACAGGAAGTTTTGGCATTATCTGGTATATGTTTTGGTTTCTGGTGTCATATGAGAGCCCTGCAACACATCCTACAATTACAGATGAGGAGCGCAGATACATAGAAGAAAGCATTGGAGAGAGTGCTAATCTTCTAGGAGCAATGGAAGTAAGGATTTTACTACTGTGTGTGTTTCTGTACAGACCTCAAGAAAAATAATAAGCTGCCAGCTAAGCCAGGGACTGTACTAAAAATGAAGATGGTTTCATCTGAGCTATGTAGCACTTAATCTTGTTATAGGGTTTTTTAAAAATTCAATTGCTATATTAAATCTCATCTTTTGGATTCTCACTCCAGTCCTTACTTCAGGGTAAAGATCATGTAACACCAAGAATAATGTTAACAGTTAAATAATAACAAAGTCAAATTGCTATGTATGTGATTACACACACACACACACACACACACACACTTTGAAATCAAATCTTTATTATGGTCAAAGGCCAGCAAAATAAGTCAATAGAATATGTATTCTATTTCTTTCTCTGATTTTCTTTTGTTTTCACTGTGTTTCCCTTCACATATTTAATACATAAATGAAAATAAAAATTATATTAACAATAACATGACAGATTGTTTGTGGTGTCTACATACATACGCGATTGTGCTGAAGAACAATAATTACAAAAAATAGAGCCAATAAACCATGAAATCTAGTTTTTAAAAAAGTGGGAGGTAATTGGAACATAATTTTTCAAGATCTAGTATATTGCTTGTAGTTCATGGTGCTGAAATCCCTGGTCTCTTGAAATTTTCAGTTTCTGTTTGTTTTTCTCACCTGCTAGTGAGAAAGGAGAAATGCGGAAGTGTGCAGAATAAGAATGCAGAATAGGTGCGGAGTCTTACTGGAAGTCTCTAATATGTCCAAGAAATAACCAGCTGCTGTCTTCATTTACAGAAATTCAAGACTCCATGGAGAAAATTTTTTACTTCTATGCCTGTCTATGCAATCATTGTTGCAAACTTCTGTAGAAGTTGGACTTTTTATCTGCTCCTTATTAGTCAACCTGCTTACTTTGAAGAGGTGTTTGGATTTGAAATAAGTAAGGTAATTTATGTTATTTTAAAAGCAACATGAGCTGGCATATTGTAAAGGTTCTTGGACTGCAACATAAAATATATGGACCTTCCTTAATACTCACCATGTTTCCTATCCCACCATTTTTTTTAAAAAAGATTCTTATAAGTAAAAATAAACAAGCAAAAAGCTAGCTTTCTGTTAAACAAAGTATTATCCTTAAACATAATTTGTATTTTCATCGTGTTTCTGATTCTCATAGAAGCCAGAGAAAATTTTAAAAAATAAAAAAGTGGGTAACTATAATGTAGTGTAGTGCTCTCTCTCTCTCTCTCTCTCTCTCTCTCTCTGTGTGTGTGTGTGTATTTTGCTTTCCTCAAAGAGAGTAGCACAATGAGTGGGTATGAGCATGCATTAAGAGCCGTGGTGGCACAGTGGTTAGAGTGCAGTACTGCAGGCTACTTCTGTTGACCACCAGCTGCCAGCAGTTTGGCAGATTGAAGCTCACCAGGTTCAAGGTTGACTCAGCCTTCCATCCTTCCAAGGTCAGTAATATTGTTGATCCAGATTGTTGGGGACAATATGCTGACTTTGTAAACCACTTAGAGAGGGCTGCAAAGCACTATGAAGTGGTATATAAGTCTAAGTGCTATTGTTATTATCCAACCACAGCGATTAAAACAGAAATTCAGAACTTCATAACTTCATGGAGATGAATGTACAAAGGTGGCTGTCCATCTACTGTCCAGATACTACATGCTGATTAGAAAGTTCATGGACCATGGGTCCTCTTTTTATGATGCTTCAATGTTTGGCAGCATTATTCTTCCAAGTTGAAGAATATCATCTGTAAAGAAGGAAAAACATGTATTTAATTGATAAATAGAACACTAGATTTCTGTTATGTTATGTTCATAGGTAACGGCTTTGTGATTAATTCTTGAAAAACTACTTTTAAACTACATGAAGGGCTTTGGTTTCCCCACCCTTTTTTGTTGTTTTTTGGTGTTTTTTTTGGCAATGATGGTACTCATGGTTCAAAGGATTACCGATGACATCACTGTTGCACAGGTGATGCTCTTTGCAATGGTGATATATGATATACAGTTATGTTCAAAAGTTTGAATTTACAGTCCCTAGGAATTATCTAGAAAATCCAGTTCCTGCTTTTCTGTGGTATTAGACTGAGCTGGTTCATAATTGTAGCCTATTAATTGCAGGTATCCCTCAATATATTTTGCCTTCTAGCCTAGCTTACTCTGGCAGGTCTCACTGTAGAAAGCAGAGTGGTATTTCTCATATAAACTACTAGGTCAGAAATAGCATGTAAGATTAGATCATTTTACAGCAGATGTTTACCTTTTTAAGTACACTAGCTTTTATGCCTGGTGAAATTTACCTAAGATTTTTTCCAGTCTACAATACATTTTAAGTATTAAACCATATTGTACCATGTTTTGCATTAGCTTACAATGTATTCACCCATCAGTACAAAGCAATGTATTTTGCCCTTTCAGTTTCTGGCCCACTCAGGAAAACATAACTTGGTGGTCCTGTTGGGTGATCAAATCATGAAAGGCATGTTGTCTCAAGCTCCATCTCTTATCACATGTCCTGTGATCTATAGAGGTTGTGGATGCTCCAGAACTTGTTGATGCTCTAAAACTGCAGGTTTTTAAGAAGAGATTGGACAACCATCTGTCTGTAATGGTAAAGGGTTTCCTGCTTGAGCAGGGCTTGGACTAGAAGACTCCAAGGTCCCTTCCAACTCTGTTAATTCTGTTATTCTATACCTTGTGAAAGGCATAGAGCTTGCAATAAAGAATGGCATGATGCTGTTTTAATTGTTTTGCTCAAGTTACTGGATTCTGTTGATAGCACTAATTGATCCCCCAAGCCGTGGTGGTGCAGTGCTTACCGGTAGAACACAGTATTGCAGGCTAATTCTGCCGATTGCCAGCAGTTTGATTCTGACCAGCTCAAGGTTGACTCAGGTTTCCATCTTTCTGAAGTCAGTAAAATGAGGACCCAGATTGTTGGGGGGCAATATGCTGACTCTGTAAACTACTTAGAGATGGCTGTAAATGGATCAATATTGGCAATTCCAAATCTCAATCAACAAGTGCTCTCTCTTACTCATTGGCAAAAAGAATCAGAACACAAAATACAAGCTGAATGGACATGACCTTGTAGATGACCCTCACTCTGTCAAGGACCTTGGAGTACTCATATCTAATGATCTAAGTGCCAAAGTCCACTGTAACAACATCGCCAAAAAGGCATTAAGAGTTGTAAACCTAATCTTACGTAGCTTCTTTTCTGGTAATATCACACTACTAACCAGAGCATACAAAACATTTGCTAGACCAATTCTCGACCAATTCTCGACCAATACCGCTCATCTGTCTGGAATCCACAGTGTATATCAGGCATTAATACAATTGAACGTGTCCAGAAATATTTCACAAGAAGAGTCCTCCACTCTCTACTCACAACAAAATACCTTATGCCACCAGACTAAAAATTCTGGGCTTAGAAAACTTAGAACTATGGCACCTTCGGTATGACCTGAGCGCAGTTCATAAAATTATCTGTTACAATGTCCTACTTCAACCACAACAATACATGAGCACACAATAGTTACAAACTTAAAGTGAAACACTCCAAACTCGATTGCAGAAAATACGACTTCAGCCACAAAGTGGTCAGTGCCTGGAATGCATTACCTGACTCTGTGGTTTCATCCCAAAACTCCCAAAATTTTAACCTAAGACTGTCTACTGTTGACCTTACCCTATTCCTAAGAGGTCTGTAAGGGGCGTGCATAACAGCAACAACGTGCCTACCGTCCCTGTCCTAATGTTTTCTCTATTTGTATCTATTTTATGTATCCAATCCATACTTATACTTATTACCTAATATGTTCTTGACAAATAAATAACATAAAAATAAATATAAGTCTTAGTACTATTGCTATCCCCCTGAACTTTAGCTCTTTTAACCCTATCCTTAAATAATCACCTGGGATGCAAGATTCCAATTGGAAGTTCCTCCTACCTCCATTTTCAACCTCTGAAGAATATTTAATTTCCCTCATTATTTCTCAACTGTCAACTCTCTAGATCCAGTGCCTAATGCTACTTAGAATGCTGCAATTGCAGCCTTAAAGTCTGCTAGGAGGCAGAACAGAGGCAGCTCCAATTCCTCTGCATAAATATTTTTCTTCAGTTTCTTGCCTACTACCATGAATCCTTTTTTAGTTCTATCAACACCAAATTCATCTTTTGGACATACTGGGAATAGCAACGATAGGGGTAGATATTAAATATTTTGCTAAATCGATCTTCAGGGAGACAAGGCCTAAGTAACAATTTGCAATTTGTCAACATTGAAATGCCGAGTCCAGATATTCTGAAAGAGTTGTAATTTATATTTGGTCTAGGACACCATTATGTGCTGCTTATTTATTATTAAGAAAATGTGTGTAGCTGGGAAAGTTGCTATAAATATTATTTTGTACTGTCATAGATACACTCACTAGAAGCAAAAAGTCTAATTTATATCCACACTGGTGACATTTATTTTATTAGAAATGATCAAGATAATCTACCTTTAAAAGTTTCCTTGGGTTTATAAAGCCCGCCTTTCTCAAACTGGTGCCAGGGTCCATACAGGTTGGGAATTATGATTTATATAGTCCAAGGCATTTGAACATTAGCAGTATAGGTAGTCCTCAACTTATGACCACAACTGAGTCCAAAATTTCTGTTGCTAAGTGAGACAACTGTTAAATTAGTTTTTGTCCCATTTTAGAACCTTTCTTGACACAGTTGTTAAATGAATCACTGCAGTTGTTAAGTTGATACCCTGTTTCTCCAAAAAGATGACACACCTTGAAAAGAAGCCCTATCATGTTTTTGAGCACAGGTAAAAAATAAGCTAGGGTGGGGATGGGGGTGATGGAGCCGCCCAGCTTACCAGGCCTCACACATCCCGACACCCGCCTTGACGACTTCTGTGGCCACTTGCCGCCACTCGCACGCATTGCCCTGGCCTCCATTTCACCTTCAGATGCCTGACGGAAGGCATTTGCAGCCAATAACAGAGTTCCAGAGCTCTATTATCGGCTGCAGATGCCTGCCGGAAGCTCCACCCCCGTCCCCACTCTAGCTTATTTTTTACCTGTGTACCTCACCCTATCCCCTGCATGCTAAAGTGGGTGGGGTCTTAATTAAGGTTAATTTTGTGGGTGGGACTTAATTTGATCACACACACTCAAAAACATCAATAACTAGCTGTTTTTTTCGGAGGTCAAAAGTGCAAAAGAGAGACACGATAACACGATGGTTAAATGAATCTGGCTTTCCCATTGATTTTGTTTGTCAGAAAGTTGCAAAAGTTGGTTGCATGACCCCAGGACATTGCAACTGTCATAAATATGAATCAGTTGCCAAGTTTTGAATTTTGATCACGTGACCATGGGGATGCTGCAACAGTCATATGCGTGAAAAACAGTCGTAAGTCACATTTCTCAGGGCCGTTGTAACTTTGAACGGTCACTAAATGAACTGTTGTCAGCTTAGTCATCTACTCATCCCCCCACAACAATCAATTTATTCTATTAGAACTCATTTGTTAAATTTTCTGATTTTAGGTGGGAATGCTGTCTGCCCTGCCACATTTAGTGATGACCATTATTGTGCCTATTGGGGGACAAATCGCAGACTTTCTAAGGAGCAAGCAAATTCTTTCAACCACAACTGTCAGGAAGATAATGAACTGTGGTGGTAAGTTTACTTATTATTAAAAGGTTTGTTCGAACATCCTACAAGTATTGCATTGTTTAAAATATCAAATTCACCACAGATTCATATAAGCCAGGGGTGTCAAACTGGTGGCCTGTGGGCCGGATGCATCAGACACAGGCCACGCCCACCCCCAGGTCTGCGAAGGGAAAAAACATCGCAATACATCATGTGACGGCAACGCAATGTGTCATGCTATAAGATGATAGAGCACAAAATTGATTTGCTTCTAACTGTTGTAAAATAGATGTACCAGCATAACTAAAATAACAAAACACTGAACATGAATTTGGATAAACTCTGGGAGACAGTGGAGGATGGGGGAGGGCATTGGCGTGCTGTGGTCCACAGGGTTGGAAAGAGTTGGACATACCCCAGCAACTCAACAAGGAAAGCAGTTTCAAAAATCCTTGATTAATACTTGAACCATGGTAGTCAATCACCACTGATATTCATTAATAACCTGGAGAAAGAGGGTTAGGGTTAGGGTTAGAGTAAGGTAAATAAAGTTCCTTTCCAGTTAAGCTCCACTTGTGGTGAATTCATGGACACAGAATCACAGAATTAGAAGACATCATAAATATAATTTAATCCAACCCAGCTCGGTGTAGTATTCAGTAAAGTATCTGACAGATGGATGTTCACCAATTAACAGAAGAGAATATTTGTATCTCAGGGCTGAACTGTGGGAATCTTTGGGGTTTTCGAGCTTGGCTGAATGCTTGCAGACATTTCATTACCCAGCTAGATAATGACATCAGTGTGAATAAATGTGGGATTTACTGCCTGTTTATATACGATAGCTTCTTCTGGCAGTTTTGATGAAGACATAGACTTTTTATGATTCTTTGGCTATTACACATTTTATTTTCTCTGTTTTAAGTTCATTTTCATGGTTGTGTATATTGTATATATACTTTTCCTGGCAACAATATGGAAGCAGTTTATCATTGTCTTCTTCCAATACCTTTTGGCTTTCAAATCTATTCTACAACTCTATTATTTACTGAAGTCTCTCCTCTATGTGCTAACCAAATTTACTCTGCTTAGCTTTTTGAAATAAGCTAAGACTGGCTAGGTGCTGCTATCTAGCTGTATTGAAAAAACAATAAATACTATCAAGGTTTTTTTCCCCCCAAGGCTTTGGAATGGAAGCAACCCTTCTCTTGGTAGTTGGATATTCTCATAGTAGAGGTGTGGCCATTTCCTTCCTTGTTCTTGCTGTGGGGTTCAGTGGATTTGCTATATCTGGTAAGTTAATAATCAGTGTAATATATTACATTATAATAAACAAGATAAGGTGAGAAATATATACAGAGCTTAGCTTCTGGATTCTTCCAACCCTTTTACTAGCAATGGTCATAGGAGGCCCAAATTGGCCTGTATTTTCCTCTGCATGAAGGAAACTTCTTGTAACTGGATGAGATAACATGTTGTGACTGGATATGAGTATCACTGTGACTAGGTGGCTCAGTGGCTCTGACTAGGTGGCTCAGTGGCTAAGACACTGAGCTTGTCGATCAGAAAGGCCAGCAGTTCGGTGGCTCAGATCCCTAGTACAGGTCTCCTGCCTGAGCAAGGGGTTCGACTAGATGACC
This sequence comes from Ahaetulla prasina, assembly GCF_028640845.1. NCBI lineage: Eukaryota > Metazoa > Chordata > Lepidosauria > Squamata > Colubridae > Ahaetulla > Ahaetulla prasina. The sequence goes on along the minus strand of NC_080539.1, from coordinate 281,417,983 downwards.
TCCAAGGTCCCTTCCAACTGTGTTACTGTTCTTACTTCCTATGTCTGCAGGAAAGCATGTGCTGCGCTGCACATACTTCATACTGGGGCATGTGGCTGACAGGAAGGAATAAGGTGGGCTTAGAATAGAGCAGTCACCAAATTCTCAAGCTGCATTTTCTCTGCAAACCACCTGTCAGACAAATGTTTCTTTGGCCAAATTCTTCCATTATATGAATCTTTGGCCAACTTCTTCCATTATATGAAATCGTTAGTTCAATTGCAGAGAGTAATTGTGCTGATACATCCCGAATCTCTTTACATATTATTTTCCAGAATTCTGTTAGGTTTAGAGCAAAAAGGAAGAACGAAAGCAAATTAGGGAAAACTCATGAAACACTATAGATACTAACCATAGAAATAATCTGTATTTCTTTATTTCATTTCTTTATGAATAACACATTGTATTGTGTGTATTTCTGTTTTACCCTCATGTTGCATCTGGATATATTTTGTATCAGGAAGCATAGAGTGAGCTGTGTATACAGCTCACTGGATCTTATGGAGGAATGGATCTTATGGAGGAATGGCTTTATAATGGATCTTATGGAGAAATGGCATTTTCAGCCACTATCTGATTATGTCTCTCATTCACATGTATCTGAGATGCTTTCTGCAGTGCCTGCCAGATCCGTCCCTATCTTTCTTTTGACAGCTGCTTCTACTACGCCAGCTTTGGTTCTGTTCTTTCCATTTTTGTAGAGTTATCTTACTGATAGACAGACAGATCCTGAGTTCATGCATTTAATTTATTTACAACTGAGTTGGAAAGAATATAATATAAGAATATGGATCTAAATGAATGTAATATTATCTCAAGGTTTACTATGAATACTGTTCTAATCATAATAAGAAAAACAAATATTTAGTGATGTATTATTTTTCTATCATTCTGTTAACAAGAATGATTTTATATTACAGGATTCAATGTCAATCATTTAGATATTGCTCCGAGGTATGCCAGTATCTTGATGGGGATTTCAAATGGAGTTGGAACATTGTCTGGGATGGTATGCCCTATAATTGTTGGAGCAATGACAAAAAACAAAGTAAGTAATTGTAACAAATTGCAGTTTCCAAAATTAGCTTTAGTTTTTATTAGCCTTGAAAAAAAAATAGTATTCATGTGCAACCTGATCAAATTCATTATCACATGTCACAAGTTTAAATGGTGTAAGTTCACATGTTATATTCCAAAATAAAAGCGAATTCTTACTAGCTTTTTCACTTATCCTGGTGAATAAGATGAGAAATAATAAGGACAACATTCATTGGGTATTCTATTTTAAAATATCGCTACAATTTTATCCTTATTTTCTCTTAAGATTTTTCAAGTTTTTCAAGCTAGCTTTTGCTGTTACCCCTTACTCCTTAAAGTGCATTTTCTTCTTCCTTTGTACAATAGTTAGATACAGTTCCATACTTCCTACAGAAATTATTATAAGCCAAAAGAATCCTTCACAACTATTGTGACCTGAACTTTCTATGCTATTCTGATGGCCCCATCTTTTTTGTCCTAGACACGTGAAGAATGGCAGTATGTATTTCTTATTGCTGCTTTGGTCCATTATGGTGGAGTCATATTCTATGGAATATTTGCTTCGGGAGAAAAGCAACCATGGGCAGACCCTGAACAGACCAGTGAAGAAAAATGTGGCTTCATTCACGAAGATGAACTTGATGAAGAAACAGGGGACATTACTCAGAATTATGTAAATTATGGTACCACTAAATCTTACGGTGCTACAACCCAGATTAATGGTGGCTGGCCAGATGGCTGGGAGAAGAGAGAAGAATTTGTACAAGAAGAAGCACAAGACTCATATAGTTACAAGGAAGGGGAGGATTATTCATAACAGGCCTATGTTGGGTATATTTTGTAATGTTTGTGATTTATTCATTGTGATTGTTTACGCACGCGTGCACCACACCCACGGACACAAATGTGACATAAACATGTAAACACATATCAGACAAGAAGGTCTTACTATAAAAACCAAGAAATACTACCATTTAAGTGCAATCTGTATGAGTTTGTGACATTTCATCACTTCCATTTGGGTGTCTCCATTCTATAGAGTTTTAAGGGTTATCTGGTCAAAACAACACAGGAAACTAGGTCTTTGCAGTATAAAATGAGTGGAAAAACTCAAAACTAAGGAAAAGCACAACTACCATCCAAATTGGGACATCAGATGTTCAGTTTAGAAAGCCAAAACTTCTTGACCATTTAAAAATGCACTTACATATTGTATTGAAAGAGAACAAAACATTGATTGTGTGGAGGTTTACTTGGTACAATGTAAGAAATGTATGGTTGGTCAAAATCAAGGATTTCTTATCGAGTAAGACTTCTATTTTAGCCCTAGTTCAAGTCCTTTAAAGAGAGTTAAATTGGGACTTTACAGAGCAGTCTAAAATATAATATTTGTTTATTGTGATTATATAACGTCAGGCTATTTTATTTTTGTTAATTGGTTGCTTTTATTGAACATTTAGGCACAAACTTTTCATTTTTGTTATTTGCAGGTCAATACATCAGATGTTTGTGTCAGGTTCTTCCTGATAGCTATCAACCAGTAATAAATAAATATATATATATATATTCATACATACATACATAATATATATATATATATATATTCATACATACATACATACATACATACATATATACATACATGTGCATATATATATATATATATATATATATATATATATATATATATATATATATATATATATATATATATATATTCATACATACATATATATACATACATGTGCATATATATATATATATATATATATATGTATATATATATATATATATATATGTGTGTGTGTGTGTGTGTGTGTGTGTGTGTGTGTGTGTTTTCTGAGGTTTTCGCGGGTGTTTGTATGTAGGTCTTTGGTTATTCGGGTTTTCTCCCGCGTAAAATTGGAAGTGTCTTGATGACGTTTTGCCAAAGTCTCATTCGTCATCTTCAGGTTGTGCTTCTGGGAGCAATGCTCCCAGACAACAAACGAATGACGAGACACACAATTACACGGAGAAAACCCAATAACAAAGATCTATATATATATATATATATATATATATATATATATATATATATATATATATATATATATATATATGTTTTTGTAGGTTTTCACGGGTATATGTATGCAGGTTTTGGTATGTTTGGGTCTTTTCCCATGTAAGATTGAATGTATTTAGACAATGTTTCGATGAGATCTCACTCATCATCTTCAGGCTGGAGTTTTTGGCTTTGTTCTTATGTGTCACATATGTGTCACATAATATATATAGGTCTTTGGTTATTTGGGTTTTCTCCCGTGTAAAATTGGAAGTGTCTTGGTGACATTTTGCCAAAGTCTCATTCGTCATCTTCAGGCTGGTATTTACAGCTTCGTGCTTCTAGGAGCAATGTGTGATCACAGCTGTTTCTTCCTTTTAACTGCTAGTGGGGGTTTGAACTGATTGGTTGGGGTTTGGCTGTGCTCCTAGAAGCACAAAGCTGTAAACACCAGCCTGAAGGTGACGAATGAGACTTCGAAACATCGCCAAGACACTTCCAATTTTACACGGAGAAAACCCAATAACAAAGATCTATATATATATATATATATATATATATATATATATATATATATATGTATATGTATATATGTTTTGTAGGTTTTCACGGGTATATGTATGCAGGTTTTGGTATGTTCGGGTCTTTTCCCATGTAAGATTGAATGTATTTAGACAACGTTTCGATGAGATCTCACTCATCATCTTCAGGCTGGAGTTTTTGGCTTTGTTCTTATGTGTCACATATGTGTCACATAATATATATAGGTCTTTGGTTATTTGGGTTTTCTCCCGTGTAAAATTGGAAGTGTCTTGGTGACATTTTGCCAAAGTCTCATTCGTCATCTTCAGGCTGGTATTTACAGCTTCGTGCTTCTAGGAGCAATGTGTGATCACAGCTGTTTCTTCCTTTTAACTGCTAGTGGGGGTTTGAACTGATTGGTTGGGAGCTTGGCTGTGTTCTGATTGGGTGGAGGTGTGTTTTGATTGGTTGGGGGTTTGGCTGTGCTCTGATTGGATGGTGGGGCTGGCTGTGCTCCTAGAAGCACAAAGCTGTAAACACCAGCCTGAAGGTGACGAATGAGACTTCGTCGAAACATCGCCAAGACACTTCCAATTTTACACGGGAGAAAACCCGAATAACCAAAGACCTACATACAAACACCCGCGAAAACCTCAGAATATATAAATATATATATATATATATATATATATATATATTTATATATTTATATATATATATATATATATATATACATATATATATACTCTGACCTTCCATGTAGAATAAATAAGCAAGATGAAAGAGTATTTCTTATAGTTATTGTTTGTATAAATTACTGGCCATAAGTCTTATGTTCACCCAGACAAATCCAAAGAAAAATATACTGCAGACACATAGCCCTAGAACAAACAAGTATTTCTTTGAAAGCCTTTTAAAGTAAATGCAAGAAAGGGAAAAGAAAATAATTATTTGTTTAATTCTGGATAGTTTTTTCATATTTTCAGAGGTTGTGCCACAATTCTATAAATAAAGTCATAGTTTATTGAAGATGCTGTATAATTATAGAAAATAGTGCTATTTTAAAGATTTCTGAATTTTAAAATAAAATGTATTTGTCTTGCAAATCAATAGAACTATAATGGACCACAGAGTAGGAGCAGCCATTTCCATAGTGAGCCCAAAGTGACAAATCGCAGGGGCTGCATTGAAGAAGAGGGTAACTTTTACAGTACAATTCTAATTTCTTAAAATCCATGGGAGGTTGGGCACTGGCTTCAGTGGGGTATGGATTGCAGTTTTGTGTCTTGTCCAGAAACCCGAGACCATGGAAGATCTGTAGGAGGCCCACCAAGCTTTTGCATGTGCAGGCTTGCATTTGCTACAGTTGAGGAGCAAGTCAGAATATGTGCATCTGTTATGTGCGTGTGGACCTGCCATTCCCTTTGAAGTGACTAGGGAAGCCCGAGAAAATGAGCTTCATGGATGTGGAGCTCCCGATCAAGGCCTTGTAATTCTTGGAAAGTTCTTCAATAAGAATTGTAATGTTAGTGTACCAAGCAATAAGTGCCATGTACTGTTAAGTGCATGATCTTTTAATCTTTGTTACTGTCACTACTGAGCTTGTAGTAGATCCTTGAGACAATTTGGGTTAATACATTTTACAAAAGCAAAACAGACAAGACTAATCAACAATAAAATTTCATTCTGCTACTAGACCACTTAATGCTCTAAAAAGGTATCCATTTCCCAGCTCCAATGAAATGATTAGTGTTGTACGTTAAAAAGCCTTTTCAGGTTTTTTGATCTGCTCCTTGTATTGTGCTAGTATTTTAAGGCCCTGCTACTGCAATATACAACTCAAGGATCTCCTCCTCCTCCTCCTCCTCCTCCTTTGTCCTTCTTCCCACCCACCCCTTCCTTCTCTTCTTGTACTAAACTTACCCCTACTTTTATCTGGAGGGAGAAAAAAAAGTCAATTATATATTTTGCTTTGTGCCTCAAAGTGATGTAAAATGTGGCCATAGCTTTTGCTGTGAAAAGATGTGGACTGTGTCACTTTTGTTGCTGCTAAAAAAGTGTTAATAAATGCTCTATTTATCCTTTTATAAAAAAAGAAAAAGTATTTGTGTGTTTTCTTTCAGCATGATTTCTATGATTTGGTTCTTAACTAAACTAAAACTATTCAAGTTTTATATTTAGAAAGGAAAACAGACACATGTGTCTCTCAAGTGATTCTGTACACTAACAAATTATTCATTGTATGTTGAGATCCACTGGAATAGTAGTGGGTTCCACTTACCTTTGCTACTGGTTCGGAATCAGGAGTGCACATGTGCGCAGAACCTTCTGTGCATGCGCAGAGTGTCTGTGATGACGTCTGGGTGGGTGGAGCCTCCCGCTGCCGCCAGTACCGGTCCACCCAAACTGGAGCGAACCAGTAGAAACCACTGCACTGGAATATCAAGGCATCGAACTCTGCTAAATGAAACATCCCAACATTTCTCCCATCCTTGGTTCTTAAGACAAATTGTAACCTACCAGGCCCAGGTTTGTGCTCCCTTGACAATTCCAAACTGCTTGATATATAGCAGAATCAGATATATTGGCCTTGTTTGTTTGCTGATTATCCCACCCTAATCCAAACTGATTCTTCCCACTAAATTAGTCTTTCTCAAACTTGGCAACTTTAAAATGGGAAATTCTGGGAGTTGAAGTCCACACATCTGAAAATTACCAACTTTGAGAAACACTGCCCTAAATGATGCGTGAGATTACGTCTCAGGCAAGTCCAAAGTTATCTAGAAATAAACTAACGTTTCCTGGTAAGCTAATCCTCTTGCCCTTGCTTAATGTTGTGTGAATTACATACTGGAAAGTTGGTAAGATGACCCAGGAGAGGGGAAAGGAGCAGAAGGCTATCTGGTGGGTGGCTTGGCCCGGCTGATCAAGTCTACCCAAGGAGGTGCTAAAGCTGATTGTGATATCATAGATTTCCTTATGTATTTTCATCTCTAGTTAAAATTATTTAAAAGCTAAAAAAAACCCAGGAAGCTCAAAACTAGTCTGTTAACAACAAATGGGGAAGGATGGAACATACCACACCAGGGCTGTCAAACTCGTGGCCCATGGGCTGGATGCGTCATGTGCTGGCCACTCCTGGTTTAGCAAAGGGGAAAAAAGTCACGATACATCACGATACATACACCCCTGTATCACACCATTTTCTTTTTTGATATATAGCCCTATATTAGTCTTATTTTTTCAAATTAGATCAAAAGATAGGTCTTAATTGGATAAGTTTAAAGTATTTTGTTCTCTCTCTCTCTCTCTCTCTCTCTCTCTCTCTCTCTCTCTCTCTCTCTCTCTCTCTCTCTCTCTCTTTGTGTGTGTGCAAGAATTCAAAGGGCTGCCTATTTGTTTATAGTTTTGAAATATTGCTGCTATCTAAAAAGCATCTCATACAATGAATGATTTGGCAAACCTTTTTTCACATGGCATTATTCAGTGCAAAATCGTATCTTTCAGCATACAAATGTATCTTCAGCATGGATTTTGCCGTTTCAAAATTAAATAAATAAATATCCACCCTTCTGGCTCATGAATGGTGAAAATACAATAAATGTCAATGGATAAACTAAAAAAAAAACACACAACACCAATCTTTATTCAGTTGAATAATACTGACAGAAGAGTATCTATACATCAGAATGAAATTCTCTTCTGAGATCTAAGGAGTGAAAACAAACACTGGAAGCAGAAGAAATGCCATAGAGGAAAGCTTCTCCATTTGAAAGATCAAATCATCATTTCAGGCCCTGTCAGAGAGAGATAAAAAAAATGTTTTTTTTCTTTCTTTTTTTTCTTTTTAGGGAAGGTGAAAGGGGTGTTAGCTCTGAAGCAATGTGAACATCAAGCACACATTCCAATCCAAGTATCAAATTAACACCTTAATAGCAGCTTCATTACATTTTATATCAAGATAGAACAAAATGTGAAAACCCCATCAAAAAATTGCACCATTGTATGTTTCATTAGAAGCTAAGTAGCTAATCTACTCCAAAATATTTCAGACTAAAAACTACAATCTGATTAGAATAGAATTTTTATGTCATTTATGGATAGATAATTGGAGTTTCATTTTTCTCTCTCAGCCACAACTATTGATCAGATAATTATATATATAAAAAAGCTGGTATAAAAATTTCCTAGGTAATCTTGCATTATTAGTATGGAAGGAATTTTCAGCTTAGTCACAGTATCTTCATTTCTGCTTGTCCCATTGTCACCTCCTGAGAACTGTCTATTTATGCATATATATTCTGTGTGGTTATTTAAGTAAGCCTGCAGGGATCAACTGTCTTAAGCTTCTTAAAGCAGGACACCAATTTTCATGGGGTCATCATTGAACTAAAATATCCTGCAGACTGTTATGCTGTAAATTCAAAAATATGAGGAATGTAAAAACTTAGTTCCACCCTTTATCATTTTATTAAAATTTAATAATTCATAAAATATTGAAAATATTAAAGCTATTTTCAGAGGAAATATTATTTAAAGTAAAGGTAAAGGAGTCCCTGTGCATTTTACTTTGTTTGTCATTGCTGACTGTAGGGGGCATCATGAAGTGCTGCTACCTTCCCGCCAAAGTGTTACCTATTTATCTACTTGCATTTGCATGATTTTGAACTGATGGGTTGGCAGAGCTGATGCGAGGATGGGAACTCAACCTGTCATGTGCTCAGGTCTTGAATCTGGGCTGCCAACTTTCCAGCCAACAAGCCCAGCAACTTAACCACTGAGCCACCCTTATAATTAAAGTAAACCACTCTGAGATCAGTAGGTAAGAGTGAAAAAACTTTTGCAGCCTTCTGTTCACTCCTCTTTTTTTTCCCATACAAGTTCATCTGGTAGACTAAATTTATATCTACAATGAAGTCATGCCAAAGATTGGAAACTGTTGATTCAGTTTAATCTGTCAAATGTCAGAATTATCTTGAATTAACTCTATTTGTATGGAAAGGCAAGATTAGGCTAGACGATTCTGCAAACTCTTGATTTAATTACGATTTGAATTGTAATGATTTGTATAAATATATATTCATATAAATGGACATTGCCAAGTCCAAAACCAAGAATGATATGTGGCAGTTCTTCCAAACTGAGTTCTTTATTATTTTACACCTACAGACAAAATATTGACAGACTGAAGACTCTACTATCTGCTTTAACAATATACTCTGTGAACTATTAGGGGAGGGTCTGCCTTCACGCTCTTTCTCTCACACTTAATATCTGGGATGAGTTGCTTTCTTACTCCTCCACTATGCATAACCCCTCCTCTGAATCGACCGTCTCGCTACATTCATCACACATATTTAAGATTTCAATATTGAAGAAAAGTAGCAAAGTATTAATTAGATCTTGTATACCTTGCTGTTTTGTTTCTTTTTAATTTTATTTGGCTTCTTTTCATTTCTTTCCTTCTTTTTCTTGCACTGCTTTTCCTCCTGTAGGAAGTTAGCACTAACCCCTCTCCTAGAAGAATGAAATATTTTAGAAAATATTAAAAAGGGCAGAAGGGGGTCCCCCAGATGGTCTAGGGGAAGCAGATTATATTTCCCTGGATGAGAAATGGAGAAACCTGTTTTAAAGACAAAGCAGCTTCCTGCCTCTCCTAGAAGAATGAAATATTTTAGAAAATATTAAAAAGGGCAGAAGGGGGTCCCCCAGATGGTCTAGGGGAAGCAGATTATATTTCCCTGGATGAAAAATGGAGAAACCTGTTTTAAAGACAAAGCAGCTTCCTGCCTCCCCACACCTTTGTCAAAGGGCAAGGGGGAGAACCTTATTCCCCCCACCTTTGTCAATGGACCATCATCTGCAACACAATAGGACCCATCTAGCAACAGAAACTCACCACATGGCAAAGCTCAAGCAAGCTTGAAAGACAACCTACAAAGTTAGCTAAGACCCCTAAACCACCTGGGAGTTTGACAACCAATCAGGATACGTTTCTTATACAGGAACAGGAAACACTAAGGTGGTGCCCCACAGAGAGTATAAACTCAGGCACTCAGCATCTTGGCTTTCTTCTTCTTCTCCTTTCCTTTTTGGTTCTTCACCCAACACCTTGAAGCATGTGATCACCCTTTTCTGTTCAGAAACTCAAACCATGTGATCCTGTCTACCATTAAAACATCTTTCCAAGCAGTCTCCATGTTTCCAGTGTCTTTTTCCCCACTTGGAACTGAACCCAGATGGACATTTCTTCCAACACTCCCCTGCTTTTTTTTTTGGAGGAGTGTTAGGTTCAGTTAACATTTTTCCTTTTATAATCAGGAGAATTTGAATTATATTGAAATTTCAAAAGCTGTAGTTCAATGGTGGGCTTGCCATTTTCCAGTAAGTCTGCAAGATTACATGGTCTGAACCATAATTTATATATTATTAAATCTAACTATAGATAGCCACAATTGAATTAAAATTCACATTGTTCATAAAAGTACTGTGGGGTGCAGGTGTTTTTTTTTACTTTGTCTCTCTTTCCAAGAGAAAATAAAGATGGCCTTAAAATAAAGCTGATTTCTTTTAAAAAACATTGAAGACTCTTCCTGTTTATAACTTCAAACCACACTAATAAGCTGTAAATCTAACCTTTTTATTAAATCAATAACTTTAGGTATCAAATTCAGTAATTATTTTCAGAGATTGATTAAACCCCACAGAGTTAAAAATTAAAATGTATAAAGAGCTGTTTCTTTCTTTCAATCAATACTTGTAACAATGCAATTCTTTTCTCTCTTTTACTAATATTTTTCTGATTTTTTAAAAAGATGAAGCCAAAGAAATGGGTTAAAAACCTGTAAATTTAAGCAATGAATTCATCCATATAAATGTTAAAAATAGTATTCTTGTCCTAGTTGGATTTTGCGTCTTGCATTTCATTTCATTATGCTGGTTATTGAACTTTGGATGAATCAGCTTTTTCTTCCAATTGTATTGAAGAGAAAGTAGCCAAAACTGTTGTAGATGTCAGCTATATAAAAAGAAACCAAGGGCAGAACAGAATGAAAAAGGGAATACGCTGAAACACAGATCCCAAAAAATCAGGAATCTGATGTTTTCAAGCTAGTAAATGTGATTTACGACCTTTGTGGAGCCCAAAATTTTCATTCCTATGCAAGGCAATTGTTAGAGGTGTTGCACTCCATTTTACAACCTTTTATTGCCACAGTCGTTAAGCAAATCACTTCAATTTGTGAAGCAAATCATATGGTTGTTAAGCAAATCTGGCTTCCCCCAATGATTTTGCTTGTAGGGAGCCAGCCGGGAAAGTGACAACTGGTGATAATATGACCCTTGAGACACTGCAACTGTCATAAATACATGCCAGTTGACCAGCATCTGAATTTTGATCATGTGACCATGGGGTTGCCGCAAAAGTTGTAAGTGTGGAAATTGGTCATTAGTCACTTTTTTCAATGGCATTGTAACTTGAAACGGTCGCTAAAGGAATGGTTGTAAGTCAAGGATTACCTGCATTAAAAATAGGTAGTTATTTTTCACTTAGAGAAGATGCCACAGGAGGGACAGCTGGCATAGTTGTGTTGTCAACAAAATATATAAGACCACCAATTTCACACACGCACACACACACACATCTCTTCATTGTTGGGACAAATGATGGCAGAACTCAATTGGCACTGGATAACATAAACGGCCTGTTGGTATCAGTGGTGGGATTCATTTGGTTCGGGCTGGTTCGGGAAAACCGGTTGTGAAATTGCTGGCTGGCCCCGCCCCCACCCCTTCCAGAAGTCCCCATGCCCCCTGTTTTGTCTCCCAGGTAAGTACTAGGCCCAAAACGGGGTGCTGGAGTGTGTATGGCACGAACCACCACCCCCAGGCCCATTTTTGCTCCCAGGAGGCTGCAGAAAGGCCTACTAGGCCCAAAACAGGGTGTGGGGGGCAGTGCATCCTCAGCCCATTTTTGCTCCCAGGGTAGTACAGGAGACTGAGTGCTGCCTGTCATATCCCCTGGCCACATCCACCATGACCACATCCACCCAGCCGGTCATTAGGGCAGAGAACCAGTTGTTAAATTATCTGAATCCCACCACTGGTTGATATGTTGTCACTTTCTAGCTCTACTCTAGAATTCTGGTAAAATGGAGAACCTAAGTCTTGATTTTAGCTGAAATCCTCTTAGGTAGCTGAAAGATCTGTGGATAAGGTTGGAAATGTTCCATACCTGATGCCCAGGATATCCTCTGCCCATCAGTGTAGATGCTATTGAGCTGTTGGCATAGTACAGCTGAAGGAAGCCTCTTATCTGGAAGATTTAAAATTCCATTCTTTTGGCAGTACTGACTCTGCTGAATATTAGTTTGCAATGCTTTTCTGCCACCCGCAGCCCTGGGACCATATGTCATTTGTAGAGCAATGTAGGCAATCTCCCGGGAGAGATGTGGTGAAGTCATTCTGTCATGAGCAACCATTAATTTAGCAGGGATTGCCTGCAAAGTGGGAGAAGATGCAGATGGATGAATTATTGATTTACACTTGGGACATTGATTGGAATACATTTGCAGCTCATCTTTAAAACAACAACCACAACCCTGTGTCTTCTTCTCCTTAGGAAAAAAAAAAAAAGCAACAGCCACTCCCAGGCAATAACATTAGCACGGAACATAGCCCAAGGATCTGTTGTTTCCATTGCCGACAGGCTACACAATCCACAGGGTAGGATTTATGATTATCACTTCATGGAAAAGGTTTAATTAAAAACAATCTCATTCATATTTTCTTTCGTCTGCCAAGTTTTTTGGGGGTTCGTAAAAAGCAGCATAACTTACCTAGCAATGCATTTGTAAATGAGTTTATAAAATCTCTAATTTCTTTCCTGCCCCCCACCTTTGTTTCCTGAGACTGAAACTGTAGACCAGGCAGTGAAAAAGAAAAAGGAGAGGGGAAAATGGAAATAATCTTTCTAGAAAAAGCCATCATATGCGACAGAAATTGAAACTCTTATCTGAATTCTTGTAATGATGGAGATGAGACATCTTGTGGTGATGCATAGCATAAAGCTTACAATTTTTTTAATTCAATAGGCTGATTGTAATTAGAGTACATCCACTCACACGTACACACACACACACACACACACACACACACACGAGATACCCTTGAGCTGTTGATATGATGGTCCCTGGTGTAGAGAAGCATAGCTGCAATACTCAGCGGGATCCTGAAATCTCTGCTATTGTTAGTTACTCCTAAAGGAAGGTGAACTGTGCCTTTTTGCTCATCTTGTTCCTTGAGAGACAAATTAGTTTCAAACAGCGACTTTTAAAATTAACTCATTCAGCAAGACATCTCGCTCAGGGGTGGGTTCTAATTTTTTTTACTACCGGTTCTGTGGGTGTGGCTTATTTTGTGGGCCTGGCTTGATGGTCATGTGACTGGGTGAGTGTGGCTTTGTGGTCATGTGACTGGGTGGGCGTAGCTGGGTAATCAAGTGACTGGGTGGGTGTGGCCAACTTAATGTCACTCATGTCAAAGGTTAGGGTGCCTGGCCTCTCCTCGCCTCAAAGGTCTCAACAAGATACAATTTCCCTGTCTATTTATTTACTACCACTGAACATCCAAAATATACTATTAAATTCTATGTATATATGCCATATGTGTACATAAATATTACATAGTATAATGTGTATAGGCACACAAAAAGATACATTATCTACTATATATATACTGTATACATACACACACACACACACACACACCTCTCTTCTAAAACTATACACATTCAACCTCACTTACTACATTTGGAAAAACACACCTAGAGTCCACTTCTCTGCCACACATTTAACTATAACTTCTGTACATTTAGAACATTACACACACCTTCAGATGTTCTTCCCTAACTTGCACATGACTGTTAGAGCCAGGAGAGATCATGGATTGAGTAAAATGTGGTGAAACTCACTTAACAACGCTCTTCCTTAGTAACCAAAATTTTGGGGTCAATTCTGGTCATAAGTCAAAAACTATCTCTGCCTTCTTCTGCAAGAGGTTGGACCATTCGACTGACTAACTGTTCTCCTACAATTGTTCCTAGGAAGGACAGATAATGTATACCTGCCCTGAAGAGAAGTAATGATTCCTGTTAAAAAAAGTACTCGGAGGGAAAAATAAAACTGAAATATCTCCTTTATCTCACATTTCCAACTTAAATTAGAAACTCAACAGGACTTTACAGATCTTGGAGGAGCAACATTCCCTGGCTAATATAATCATTTTATTTTTGTTTGCATGTAAGACTAAAGCTTTCAGAGAAGAGTCTAATCTCTCAGTAATAATCAGCAGCTATTATAGTATATCTAAAAGCAATGCAAACATGGGCACAACAATCTCCATTTTAGGGGAAGAGGGAGAAATAAATGGAATATTATGAGGTTGGTGAGGCACATTCACATACTTCACTCTTACACACTGAGAAAATAGACTTTGATCAGATCAAAGCTGTGAAGATCTGATAAAAATCACAAAACAATTTCTTATTCACAATCATAATAGGTATGCATATAGGCAATGAATGTATATACACCCTCTGCTGGAAAACATGAGAAAAACTTTTCCTTCTGGACTATAGATAGATTTTTAAGGATATTTTTTTAGGCAAAAGTTGATATATTAGGCTATTTCAAAAGGGTTATTTCTTTGCAGATTCTCCTATTTCTATTGCACCCTATTAATCTACAGTTTACTGGTTCTCTATTAACTTTTTTTTCCTGTGCTTAGAGGTTCCATAGCAACACATAGATGTGATCAACATATAGATCTTCCAACACAATTAGTATTATATACTATTTATTTATTTATTTATTTATTTATTTATTTATTTATTTATTTATTTATTTATTTATTTATTTATTTATTTATTTATTTATTTTGACACAACAATATATGTAAGTATCATACAAAAAGATTCTATAGTATATAAACATATATATCAGTAAATATTAGGAGGTATAAGCATATATATATATATAGGAAGAAGAAAAGAAAAACAATAGGACAGGAACCCCATTCCTAAGAGGACCATAAGGGGCGTGCATAAGCGCACAAATGTGCCTATTGTTCCTGTCCTATTGTTTCCTTTCATTATATCCAATTAGTATAGTTATTACATACTTATGCTCATATATATGCTTATATATTATATAGATATTTTCATGCTTATGCTTACAGATACTGTTGTGACAAATAAAAAAAAATTCTAATCAGTTTTTCTTCTATCCCTTGTAAAATCCTATCCAATTCTTGTGGTTCTTTGTGAAATCCATATAGTTCTAATTCTTTCTTGTATCTGGTCTGGATCTGCATATATGGCTGCCAATCAATGTCTATTCCCTGATTTTTTAGTTCTTGTTTCATTTTTAATTTCCCCTGGTCATTGACTCACTCTTCTAGATGACACCTGCCCTTCACATATTTGAAGACTATTTTATATAGTCTTATAATACATTATTATATTTCTATCACAGTGTATCTATGAAGATAACAAGATAGCTTATGGCTTTGTCAATTGATAATACAGGTCTTCACTGTCAGAATTCTCAGTTTAATATTGATTCAGGTAGGTTTATTATCTACCTATTGTCCACCATTCTGGCCAACCACTCAGTCACCCACCGATTTATCCATCCATCCATCCATCCTTCCATCCATCCATCCATCCAACCATCCATCCATCCTGGATTATGAGGGCAGGAACATTTTTCTGTAGCCCGAGCTGGAAAGCTTCTAAAGCCAGGTCATTCCAGCTCCTTCTTAGTAGCAGGTTGTGGATTAAACCTTGGTCTATTGCTCAAGAAACACAGTCAGCGCTCGTCTCTTCATTTAATCTACTTATGCCCTGCTTTAAGGCTCTATCAACATGTCTCTTTAGAACATGTCTCTTTCTATATTGGATGTATACTGTAAATGATTATGTGTAAATTTGGCTTAATTATAAATGTGTGCACATGTAAGCAGCAGTATTAATAATAGTATTTTACTTGTTTTGTAATACAAAGAAACTGTCCAGTTACAATATGATATAAATCAATACTAACAGTATAACAATGGAATAATCAATTTAAATCTTTTTCTAATCCCAATGCGACCATAATTTAAATTGGAATTGAATACTGCCACTGAAAAAAAAAACTTCATAAAAGTCCTGCAAAAAAGAAACATTTTATGTTTTTTTTAAAAAAAAAAAACTTCAAGAAATCAGACTCCAAATAAGACTGGTAATTCAAAGAAAAGTCCATTCAAAAAATTAAGAGATAGATAAGATATATATCTTCCTGTCTGGAATATAAATAATTAACTGTATTTTTCATGATTATGTAACAGATTCAGCCTTACTGAGTCCTAGCATGTTCAGGTCAGCTTAGTCATTATGGGACTCATTTGGCCTTGGGCTTTGTTTCATCCAAGTAAAAGTATTGCTTTTTTCTCAAGGCGCCATCTCAAGCATTCAAAAGGGCAGACATCAGCATGTCTCACTTTGCAATAATATCTAATGCCTAGAAGGATGCTGTTTCATGTTGAAATGAATTTTTCTCCTCAGAGTTCTCCATTTTGGTTTCTGAAGATCAATCATCTCTGAACTCTTCATCAGATAATCTTGACTGGGCTGGGTGAATTCCTGGTTGAATTAAATATTGGCCAATTTCATATGGACAATACTTAGCAGTGGGCATTCAATGTTATTTGCAGTATAGCTAGCAGAATAATGACCATTTTCTGTCTGAATTGTGACAGAAAACATTCTGTAATGATTTTTACTCTGGTGCATGTACCTAATTATAACATGCATGTAAGCAATGTAAGCAATGCTAATTACGAAGAACAAATGTATTCATGATTTCTTACGGTCCCTTAAGATACATGGAAACAATGGTTGTAAAAGTTTGAATTATAGAGTTTAAGCATCAATGTTTGTTCTTTTGTTTTGCATTGTTTTTGTCTTTTTGCATGGTTCTTTGCTTTTGAATGTTTTTAACAATTTGTAAGTCAGAAGGTTGGGTGACATATTTTATTTATTCATCACATTGATTAGCCACCCATGTGGCTATATTTATACATCACATTTGTGGCTAGATTTATAATATCATATAAGTATCACAAATGTGATATTTGTATATCACAAATGCAGTATTTAGATATTGCATTTATACAGCCACCCACATAGTAACTCGGGATGGTATACATAATAAAATGACCCAAATACATTAAAACCATTAAAAATGCAACCAGAATAAAATTTTAAAAATAGAAACAATATGGTG
>NC_080539.1:281384040-281400915 GCF_028640845.1 Ahaetulla prasina | reverse complement strand
AGGAATTGAGCAAGTGAAAAAGTATCCAGGGATATTGAGATTTCATAATTGTTCTACATAAAAATTGAAAAAAGAGCATAAGGCATTTTGCCTCTCAAAATTCATTTTCAAATAATAAAATGGAATAAGTTAATTTGCAAAGTATCCCATTACTACCCTGTTTCCCCCAAAATAAGACATCCCCTGATAATAAGCCTAATTGGGCTTTTGAGCGCATAGCAATAAGAACAAGCGCTTATTTCAGGGTTCAAAAAAATATAAGACAGTGCCTTATTTTCAGGGAAACACTGTATACATGCTCAGGTACATACCTCCACCTAAGGCTGCAGAAACACAGCTATTTCAGAAGTACACATCTTCAGATCATGAATGACTCTGAACCAATATAGACTGAGTATTCCAGGAGATAATTTCAAACTGTTTTTTTTTTTAATTTGCATTTATATCCCACCCTTCTCTGAAGACTCAGGGCGGCTTACACTATGTCAAGCAATAGTCTTCATCCATTTGTATATTATATACAAAGTCAACTTATTGCCCCCAACAATCTGGGTCCTCATTTTACCTACCTTATAAAGGATGGAAGGCTGAGTCAACCTTGGGCCTGGTGGGGCTTGAACCTGCAGTAATTGGAAGCAGCTGCTGTTAATAACAGACTGTCTTAGACTGTCTTTATAGTCCCTTCATTGCTCTAAGTCTGAATAGCAAAAAGTCCTTTTAGGATATTTAGGGGAACAACTGAAGTAAGATTATAGCCTTTCCTGAAATGGAGATTTCTTGAGAATACATAGGGTATCTCAGAAACCAAAGTGAGACAAAGGAGACAAGATGGTGGATTGCTTTGGCTTGCAGCAAGAACTGCAATACAAAACTAAAACATGTCAAGCTGAGACGGAGTTATGACTTTCCTTCTTTATATTCAGGTTGCATGAAGAGAGTGCAAGGTGTTTGTAATGTATCTTTAAATATTTTGGCGGGAAACAAGCACGTTGCTGATTGGTTGAAGCCGCCGGTTAGACTGTATATAAGGAGAGGTTTTTCCCCAGCCTGGTCGCTGGGTTCACCATATATTAAAGAGCTGTTGTCACTACCCTGGTCTCCAGCCTCGTTACTTCCCGAACTTAACACTGGCGACGAAGGTGGGATCTCGAGGCTAAAGAGCACCAGGAACGAGCTGAACGCACGGAAGAACCGAACCCAGCAAACTCAGGGCAGAAACGCGGAGATGGCCAGCTACACTCCGCCCGCGCCGTTTGACCCATCCAGGGAGAAATGGGGAACATACATGACCCGCTTCGAGAGCTTCCTCGAGGCAAACGAACTGCAAGGAGTTCCAGACAACCGCAAAAGGGCATATTTCCTGAGCCACTGCGGTCCCAAGGTCATCGACATCGCGGAAGCCCTGGCAGAGCCAACGCCGGTACAATCGGTATCGTGGCAAACTCTGCAAAATCTATTGAAGAACCATTTCGCGCCAACACCATCTAAATACGTACGGCGTTTTGAATTTGGAGAGCGCAGACAGCAAGAGGGCGAATCCATCAGCGATTACATGGCCGCCCTGCGAAAAGCCTCCAAGGACTGTGGGTACCGAGACTTGGATGAGGAGCTGTTAGAGCAACTCATCCGTGGGGTCAGAGACATTCGTTTGCGGAGGCGGCTGCTATCAAAAAGCAATCTAATGCTGGCAAACGCTCTGGACGAAGCCAGAGCTCATGAGATGTCCACCCAAGTGGCGGAAACCCTACAAAAGCCACTCACGCCAGCGGCGCGCGAAATCAACCCGGTCCACAATGAAGAAATCCAGACCGAATCAGGCGGCGAGGATGAGGAAGGAGTTTGCGTCACGGAGAGAAGGGGCAAAGAAGACCGGGATGAATGCGGAAGTTGCGGAGGGCAACACCAGCGTCAACGATGCAAGTTCAAGGACGCTACATGTCGGCGGTGCGAGAAGAAGGGCACCTGGCTCAAGTCTGTCGAGCACCCCAACCTTCCGCCGAAAATTCAAACCAACCAATCAGGCGCAGGATCGGCAAGGCGACCCGCGATTGGTCAAAACAAAAGGCGCGAATTCAAATCGAGCGACCGTGATAATAGGCCGTGCAGCAACCGCGTCGAGAAGAAAATCTTCACTAAACCGAAAATCGAAGGAGTGCCGTGCAACTAGAAGTGGACACGGGTCAGCGATCACAATCATGTCCTGGGACACTTTTGCAGCTTTGCGAGAATCGTAAGCGCAAACTGCAAACACAGCGGCTACGAGTTCACGACTACCAAGGGAATCGCATCCCTGTTCGAGGACCACCTCCGTCCGCGTCGAGTACGGACCACACAAGAAGACCCTGCCCATCACGATAGTCGAGGGACCCTGCCAAGTTTGTTGGGACTAGACTGGTTCCGTGCATTGGGCATGGGAGTGACTGGCATCTACAAGTGACTTTAACCTAAAGACACACTCATGGACGAATTCGAAGATGTGTTCAAGGACTGCCTGGGCAAGTACAAGGGACCCCTATTTCCTTCAATTTAGACCCCAGGTAGCCCCATACGGTTAAAAGCAAGGAGGTCCTTTGCCCTTAAACCCAAGATTGACAGGAGATAGACAAGCTCATCAGTCAGGGATACTGGTGCCAGTCGATCATGCAAAGTGGGAGGCGCCAATCGTCACCCCAGTGAAACCAGATGGGTCAGTTAGAATCTGCGCTGACTACAAGGCAACGTTAAACAAAGCCTTGCAAAAGCGCCTACCGGTCCCGTGGTGCAACACTTGCTGCACTCGCTGGGGCAAGGGCACGTTTTGCCAAATTAGATTTGGCCCAAGCCTATCAACAACTGCCCGTGGGCGCCAACACAGCGAAGCCCAGACAATTGTGACTCACAGAGGTGCTTTCAAGTGTACCCGGTTACAGTTTGGGGTGAGTGTGGCTCCTGGTCTATTTCAAAATTTAATGGGCGACTTCTGCAAGGGCTCCGGGGTAGTCCCCTATTTCGATGATGTATTGGTATCAGCCGAAAATTTAGAAGAATTGGGGGAACGATTGAGAAAAGTTCTGGGCATTTTCCGGTCAGCCGGTCTAAAGGTTAAAGTGAACAAATGCCAAATAGGGGTAGAATCCGTAGAGTTCTTGGGTTACAGAATAGACAAGGAAGGAATCCACCCCACTGAGAGCAAGGTCAAGGCAATAAGAAAGGCTCCAGCGCCCAAAAACAAAACAGAGCTACAGGCATTCCTGGGTCTAGTGAACTTTTACGCGGTCTTTTTGAAAAATAAGGCAACCGTCGCCGAACCGCTACATAAGTTACTGGGAAAGAATACTGCTTGGTCTTGGGGAAAGACGGAAGCTAGGGCTTTCGAAGCAGTAAAAAACCTACTCTCGAGCGATAGCTTACTAATTCAGTATCATAGCACAATGCCATTGGTATTAGTTTGCGATGCTTCCCCTTACGGAGTGGGGGCTGTGCTCAGCCACAGGCTTCCAAATGGCACAGAAGCCCCAATAGCCTTTTACTCCAGAACGATGTCCTCGACAGAGAGGAACTATAGTCAGTTAGATAAGGAAGCTCTAGCTATAGTGTCAGGGGTAAAAAAGTTTCACGAATATGTTTTTGGTAGAAACTTTGAAATTGTTACAGACCATAGACCATTGTTAGGGTTACTGGCTGGCGACCGCCCAACGCCTGTGGCACTTTCGCCCCGATTGACCCGATGGACTATCTTTTTGGCCGCCTACTCCTACAACCTGCGGCATCGCCCAGGAAAAGAATTGGGACATGCGGACGCATTAAGCAGATGCCCACTACCAGGGGCGATCGAGGACCCCACTCCGGGGACGCCCGTACTGTTAATAGACTCTCTGGACTCTGGCCCAGTCACGTCTAAGGAGGTGGCTAGGGCGACATACCGGGACATTATTTTGAGAACTGTACTTGGTTGGGTACAAAGAGGGTGGCCCGCTGCGCCGGGCGAGCGTTTTAAAGAGTTTGTAAAGCGTGGGAACTTTCGGCTCAAGGGGTGCCTGCTATGGGGGATCAGTGGTGATCCCAGAGAAATTGAGGAAAAGGGTGTTGGATCTCCTCCACGAGGTCACCCAGGGATCGTGGATGAAGGGTCTAGCGAGAAGCTATGTGGTGGCCCTTAATGGACTCGGAAATTGCTGAAAGGGTAGGGAAATGCCAGGCCTGCCAAGAGTCCAGACCGCTACCCCCAACGGCCCCGGTTCGGGAATGGGAGAGACCCCAAGGGCCCTGGTCGAGAATCCACATTGATTTTGCCGGCCCCTTCCACGGCCAAACCTTCCTGGTAGTAGTCGATGCCTACTCCAAATGGCTGGAAATCATTCTCATGAGATCCATGACAGCCGAGGCCGTGATCTCAGTTCTCAGGCACCTATTTGTAACCCATGGGTTGCCCGACACACTAGTTTCCGATAATGGCCCGCAATTCACGGCAACCCAGTTTGAGGAATACTTGGCAGAAGAGGGCATCCAACATGCCCTCTCGGCGCCTTTCCACCCTCGACGAATGGCCTTGCAGGCGTTTCGTCCGGGCGCAAAGAGGCATTGTCCAGAATCAAGCCAGGCGACTGGCAAACAAAATCGATGTTTTCCTGGCCGTCAACACAGAACCCCTGTGTCACAACCGCAGAAGCCCAGCAGAATTATTAATGGGCGAAGCTCAGGTGCCCACTAGACCGGTTAAATCCAAACTATACACCGGAGGATTACAAGGGGGGACTTGAAAAAACTAGAGGGATGGAAATAGGCGACCAAGTGTGGGCACATAACTATGGTGAAGGCCCAATCTGGGTAGCAGGACAAATCTTAAATATAACAGGTCCAAAATCATACTTGGTGGAGTTAAAGGACGGCCGAGTATGGAGGCGCCACATAGACCAAATACGAAAACGCATAGCCGAACAATCCGATCTAGACGAAACAGGCCCTGACTATACAATGTTTGAATCCACAGCTGACTCAAACCCGGGAAAATCGCAGGACTTATCTGAGTTCCGGGAGGTCCAGCGACGCCAACAGGTTCCATTAGAAAACAGCAGGGACGACTCTGCAAATAATCCAGGGCCGGATGGCCTAGAGGAGGAGCTGAGAGGAGCAAACAGCCCCTCCGGTCAGCTCGACCCACTCCCAGGGAATGAACTGCGCAGGTCCGAAAGAGTCAGGAGACGCCCAGTCTATTTGCGTGATTACGTTGAAAAATAATATGTAAATATCATGTAAATAGGGGTAAAGTGTTTTCTGGGAGGGAAGGAGTGTAATGTATCTTTAAATATTTTGGCGGGAAACAAGCACGTTGCTGATTGGTTGAAGCCGCCGGTTAGACTGTATATAAGGAGAGGTTTTTCCCCAGCCTGGTCGCTGGGTTCACCATATATTAAAGAGCTGTTGTCACTACCCTGGTCTCCAGCCTCATTACTTCCCGAACTTAACAGTGTTCCTCAAGTGAGGGTGAGATTTTAAACGGGTCAGCATAAAGGCATCACTTGGACTGTAGCAAAGTTTTACTGAGCAAAGCCTAGCAAAAATAGAAATACCAAAAAAGAAGGCTTCAAAACTGAAGTTCATATTTAGCCATGGTATGTTCATCCAGGAAAGAGATGTTCTGAAAAAATATCTGCCTGCTGAGTCTAATGAAAAAACTCCAGAAAGGGAAATTATGAAAGAAACTAGAAAGATGTGTCATTCAGGAATATTTTTTTTGGTCTTTCAATTCCTGATGTAAAAGAGGTAGAACACAGAATAAAACACAAAAGAGGTCAGCTCCCTAAATAGGGGGCTAGATAGAAGAAGAAGTATGATCTTTTTCTGCTTCGACTATGATGTATGTTAAGGTATGTTTCTGCGTAAAAATGAGCCATACAAAACCTGCAGAAGATTTCCATTTCCTAGTATCTTGAAAGAAGAATATTCATGACTTCACTGTCTGGGTGGCAACAGTTGTACTCAAATACATCTGGAAGTGATCAAGCTAGAAAAGCTAGTATATATTTCCTAAAATCACCGAGTTATTGGAATTATTGAGCTTTAAAATTGCCTCATACTGCCTATTACAAAGGTACAATGGTGAATGGCCCACATGAGACTCTCTAGTCAATCTTTCCCAAATACTTTCCCTATACACGGAATAGATCCTAGAATTACTATCTAGAAGTGCAGGTATTGGGAACTCATTACAGACCAATGCAGCCTGCTGGGGAGTAGAAGGGCTTTAATGAAGCAAAGCTGTATTAATTTACTCACCTTATTTATTTACCATTCATTCACTCACTCATTCAATATCAGTTCGTTGTTAGGTAGTAATAAATTTTATTTTACATATGTCTATCATAAAAACCAGACTCTTTTGGCTGCTAGGTATGATTTGATCTGGCAAAATGTTGAAAAACAGTCTCAGCAGAGGTGAGATCCAGAAGCTCTGCATGTATCAGAAAGAGTCTTGTAAGATTATTTATAAAACATCTTTCACCTTAATCCAAAGAAATACTTTACACAGTATGGCCCACTTGCAGAACAAATGGATGTGATTTCCTGACTTGCTTTAACACCTGACATTTTTGGAATGGATTTTCATTACTACATCCCTAAAAATAAAGTCTTGAAATCAAACAATGCTGAACAAATTATATGAATCAGTCAAACAACGTTCTTGGAGGTCTTGTCTCTTTGCTTCATTTTTTTTTATTTTTGCTTTATATTTCATTGTACATGCTTCATTTTCTGCTCACTTAATCTATTGTTTGGGGAAAGCTAGCCAATTTGAATTACACCATTTGAAATTATTTGGAGCATGTGAAAAAATCAAGATGAAGAGCTGCCATTTCAAGTGATCTTATTTTATTTTATTTTTAGGAATATGATAATGTAAAGTTCTGAACAAATGTTAGCATAAATATGAACCCAGGAGCTATATTTGTTAATTTTGTACTATTAGGACAGACAGAAGAAATTAAAACTAGACAGAGTATCAGTCCACATTGGGGTGCCAAACTTGATTTCATGGAGGGCCACATCAGGGTTGTGTTTGATCTCGGGGGTCACTTGTGTTGGGGGCCCCTGTGGTGGCCCGAGAACTCTGCCAGTGAAAACGGGATCCCAAGTTCCATTTTCAGCTGAGACGGCTTCCTGCAACCCTCTGCCAGTGAAAACTGAGCTTGGGAGGACCACCCGCGGCCTCGAGACCTCCATTTTTGCTGGCAGAGGCACTGCGAGCCAGTCCTTTGCTGTTTTCAGGGCGGCCCCGTGGGCCGGATCTAAGCAACCCACAGACCAGATCCAACCCCTGGGCCTTGAGTTTGACACCCCTAGTCTACATTATAGTGAGGGCAATTTATATTACCAGGTGATGAGGTGAAACCATGATCACTCGTTAATAATCTATTTTTGTTGGGGGGAGCACAAGGATGCATTAGAAACTATAATTGATTCTTCAGATCGCCATTTTTCCAAAATGAAAATAACATTTGATATTGTCAGTAGCTTCAACAAATGCTTCTGTATCTCCCCTGACACTAAAAATTACTGTTTTTCTATCAAACGTTGACATGATATACTTCTCTTCTCCAGGAATCTCGTTTTTCCATTCATGAGGGATTTCTTGTCCTCCAAGATGGGCTAAACTAATTTAAATCTCTTCACAGCTACATAATTGTAAAACAGATTATGGTGGAAACATTTCTGTGTATAAATTGCTTTATTCAGAAAGAGGGTTTGCTCAACCCCCTTGTGAGTGAGAAATCCAGACGAGCAGTAGATGACAGCAATAAGCTATATGTATCTGTGTTTTCACCTCACGTGTCTGGATTTTTTTGGCAACCCATACAAACAAGTCTTGCTCCTTCCTCTTTTTTATATCACTTTCCACACCGTTACTCATTCCAGAAAGAGAAAGCAAATGAGATTTTTATTCCAATTAAAATATTACACTCAATATTTAATCCAGAATCTTCATTTTTTTTGCTTGCATTGTTCCATATCGCTTATTCGCTTGCCCTGATTACTAGGATTGTTCCATTATTCATTTTTTTTAAAGTTGGTTTGAAAAGTAATTTATCATCTCATTCCCTTTGGGAGGTTTGTCAGTTACAGAGCATTAGAACCAAAGTGAGGGAAGTTATGTTTCTCTTCATCTCTTTCTCTTTGGGGATTTTTGGAAGAGACCACAGAGTCAGGTAGTATATTCCAAGTATTACCAACTCTGTTACTGAAGTCATATTTTCTGCAATCAAGATTTTCCAAAAGGCAACTGGACTGTCAGGTGTGCCTCCATCCAAAACTCAAGAAAGAAAAACCCCAACTCCATGTTCACAGAGAAAGGTACTTTTACTGAGTATGAACTGAATGCAACGAAAAGAAAGCAAGGTCTGAGGCAATAGGTGTGAAAATTACATATTGAAAGCATTCCCAAATCCCTCCCCCAAAGGATCCAAGTTGAATGTCCAATCCACATCTCCCCAAGGTGTCATGTGGGGTGCTTCTTCAGATGATCCCATCTATCTGGTATGCCGGAACGGTTGACATTGACTGCTATCAGCACTGCTATGAAGACAGTGAGAATTTTCCTCCCTTTCATGAGACATCCCCACCAGCTCACTTCCCCCCTCCCATTTCTATTTCTAAATACTTATAATACCTCCCCCCTCCCATTTCTATGGCAGCTGAAAGCAAGCAAGCATCATAGAGGCTGACATGGACTTTTTTGGTTTTTTTCTTGAAAATGATTTGCTTTTCATCCAGGAAGCTTCCTCACTTCTGAAGAAGAAAAAGCTTCTTGGAGGAGAAGCGAAACATTTTCAAGGAAAAAACCAAGAAAATCCAGTTGTCTTTTGAAAAAAATACCTTTGGGACAATCATGAAAGTATGATAGAGAATCTCCATAGACATTCTTCTTCTGGGGTTATAGCAGTCTCCCCAATTTGGAAAGTAAAAATCTGACCACTCTGAGTTTCCTGTGATATTACAATAATCTAGTGATTATTGTAATATCACAGTGATATTACAATAATCTAATAATACCTAGCATCCTAGGTATCTATTATTATTGTTGTTGTTGTTGTTGTTGTTATTATTATTATTATTATTATTATTATTATTATTATTATTATTATTATTATCATCATCATCATCATCATCTACCTAAAGGGATTCATAGAAGATTTTTAAAAGGTAACTGTAGAACAAAATTTTGAAATCCTCTTTATCTAGTGTTACTATATTCCTTGTTCAGGGCTAAATACAGGAGGTATAATGGCTGGATATTATATTACAATAAATTTGATTAGTTAGCATATTTACCTAACCACAGATCACAATGGAACTTACTTCAGATAAACTTGAACATTAAGTGTTCTTTAAAAGGAAATCTATAAGCAAAGGGAATGCTGAAGTATTAGGTAGAATACAGTGGATTGCTTGAAAATGAAAAATGTCACTAGAATAACTGAAGGTATATTGGTGTTACAGTGTGCTCTGTACGGCTTTGTGCGAGTTAAACTATGTCATGATACAGGAATCTTATAAACTAACATGTATCTCCTAAGGTCATGTATACCATAAAGCATGAAATATAAGAAGCATCTGTTGGCAGTGCACTGTAAAGGTGTGGACTCTTTAATGACTAGACTGAAGATTAATGATGCAGCCGTTACAGGCGTGGGGGTGGAGGTGCCTTTCTTGGTTGACCTCTGAATTCATAATGAAAGAAACATGTCTACCCTTGAGAAGAACAGTTGCTAAAGAAGTTCTGAACATCTCTGGTCCACCCAAAGCATTATAGTAAGTTTTGACTTTTAAGTTCAACCGTTAACATCTGATATGCTTTAATTGAGGTTCCAGAAATACAATTAATAGTGTTTGTAAATCTGTAAGTAAATAAAAGTAATAATGAATGATATACGGAGGCTGGGCTAGGAGGATTATGCTTGAAATGATCCTTTGTGCTAAATCCTGTATTTAATATTCCATTACTTTTGCTTAAGTTTCCATGTGAAACTAGATGACAAATAACAGTCAACCCTTAATTTGTTTAATTCATAGATGTCTCACTCCCAAAATATTAGTATAGACAGAATATATACGGCTGTTTTGATGGCCTTTGGAAACTATAACTACAATTCATTCCAAATTGTGGATTAGTTGGCAGCCAAAGGTACATTTCTAAACCAAAAACCTTACTTTTTCATTCACTCGTTTTGCTAGGGCCTTGGATGTATAAAGGAACATTCAGTTGAAAAGCAGTAACGGTATTGATTCTCCTTATAAAAAACACAGTACAAATAATTTTGATAATATTATCAAGCACAAGTAATCGATCTTAACACTGGCTGATATTTTACCTATACAAAATAGCGTTTCTCTACAAAATTCTCTACATATGTATACTGAGTACACTGACTTAACACAAACTTTTATATTTGTATTATTCCCTTGAGGTTGCGTGGATACTATGTCCAGCAAATATAGACATCTAAGATGACACTCTTCAAATGTCAACTCCTACAGATATTAGTGATGGGAGCAACAACTAAATATATGACATCAGAAACAAAGAACTAGAGTAACTGTCTCTAAGCAATAACTATTTGCTCCATAGTATTTGCAATTATCTATAATATTGGTAATATCTGTCCAAGAGCAATAAAGACCAACAAACCATTCACTTGGCATATTGTTTTCCTTCCCATTTTAATAATAATAATAATAATAATAATAATAATAATAATAATAATAATAATAATAATAAGAAGAAGAAGAAGAAGAAGAAGAAGAAGAAGAAGAAGAAGAAGAAGAAGAAGAAGAAGAACAACAACAACAACAACAACAACAACAACAACAACAACAACAACAGAATTGGAAGGGACCTTGGAGGCCTTCTAGTCATACCCCCTGCCCAGGCAGGAAACCCTACACCATCTCAGACAGATGGTTATCCAACGTTTTCTTAAAAATTTCCAGTGTTGGAGCATTCACAACTTCTGCAGGCAAGTCGTTCCACTTACTAATTGTTCTAACTGTCAGGAAACTTGTCCTTAGTTCTAAGTTTTATTTATTTTTTTATTATTATTTATTTATTTTGTCACAACATCATACAAAAAGATTATATAGTATATACACATATAAACATATATAGGAAGAAGAAAAGAAAAACAATAGGACAGGAACGGTAGGCACGTTTGTGCGCTTATGCACGCCCCTTATGGTCCTCTTAGGAATGGGGTGAGGTCAATAGTAGAAAGTTTTTGGTTAAAGCTATTAGGATTATGGGAAGAGACCACAGAGTCAGGTAAAGTATTCCAAGCACTGATGATTCTGTTGCAGAAGTCATATTTTCTGCAATCTAGATTAAAGCGGTTTACATTAAGTTTAAATCTATTGGTTGCCCTTGTATTATTGCAATTAAAGCTGAAGTAGTCTTTGACAGGAAGGACATTACAATAGATGATTCTGTGAGTTAAACTTAGGTCTTGTCGAAGGCGACGGAGTTCCAAGTTTTCTAAGCCTAGGATTTCAAGTCTGGTGGGATAAGGTATTTTGTTGTTTTCAGAGGAATGGAGAACTCTTCTTGTAAAATATTTCTGGACACGTTCAATTGTATTGATGTCAGAGATGTGGTGAGGGTTCCAAACAGGTGAGCTGTATTCTAGAATTGGTCTAGCAAATGTTTTATATGCTCTGGTTAGTAGTGTGGTGTTTTGGAAAAGAAGCTACGCAAAATTAGGTTTACAACTCTTAGAGCTTTTTGCTATGTAGTTGCAGTGGGCTTTGGCACTTAGATCATTTGACATGAAAACTCCAAGGTCTTTAACGGGATGGGGTCGTCTGTAAGGTAATGTCCATCTAGTATGTACTTAGTTTTAGAGTTCTTTTTCCTATATGTAAGACTGAGCATTTGCTGGTTGAAATTTGGAGCTGCCAATTTTTAGACCAAGTGGTTAGATGGTCAAGGTCGTTTTGAATGATAGAAGTGTTGTCTGTGGTGTTAAATAGTTTGACATCGTCAGCAAAGAGAACACAATTACTTGAGATATGGTCACAAAGATCATTAATGTATAGAATAAAGAGTGTTGGTCCAAGGACGCTGCCTTGAGGAACTCCACTCTTGACAGGAACAGGATTTGATAAAGCATTGCCAATTTTGACCACTTGTTGTCTGTTAGACAGAAAAGCAGATATCCATTTGTGGAGGGGTCCTGAGATGCCATAGGATGTTAGTTTAAGGAGAAGTTTATCGTGTACTACTGAGTCAAAAGCTTTGCAGAAGTCTATGTAGATTGCATCTATTGATTTGCCTTGATCTAGATTTGAAGTCCATATGTTTTTGCAGTGGAGAAGTTGTAAGTTACATGATAACTTTTTCCTGAAACCAAATTGTTTGTTGGAGAGTAGGTTGTTAGTTTCTAAGTGTGAGGTAATGGATTGATTGATGATAGATTCCATGACTTTGCAGGTGACGAGCAAAGGGAGATCGGTCTGTAGTTTTCGACTAAGCTGGGGTCTCCTTTTTTGAAGATGGGGATGACTGTGGCTAGTGACCAAAGTTTGGGAAGAGAACTGGTAGTGAAAGCTTTATCAAAGATAATACTTAGGGGTTCAGCTATATTAATGGAAAGTTTTTAAGAAATATGCACATAGACCATCAGGTCCAATAGAAAGCGATGGTTTTAAGTTGTGAAGAGCTTTACCAACGTTGTCTTCTGTGAAATCTATATGAGTTAAATCATCATAGTCATTGCTGGTTCGTTTGTGGAATGTTGGATATGTGTTATCGGAGTTAACAAAACTGAGCCAAAGAAAATGTTGAAGAGGTTTGCTTTGACTGTTTCGTCATTGCATTCTTTGTTGTTAGAATCTTTTAGTGGTGGGATGGATCTTGAATCTTTAAGTTTACTGTTGACAAAATTATAAAAGGCACGATTGGAATTTGTGCGTAGAAGGTTTTCTTCTTGCTTGGTGTGGTAATTTGTGCATTCAGTTTTAATTTGGTTGCATATGTTTCTGTAACGGTTTCTGAAGTTTGTAACATAGCCTTTTTTGTTTCTTTTCCAGAGGATTTTTTTGATTGAAGCTTTTTATTGATATGGGTAGTTTGTTTTCTTGGACATGGTAGTCATTCGTGGTACATATAATTTAATGACTCTATTGATTTCAAGTAGGAAGATTCTATAGAGGTCATCAGCGGTTATGCAGGTTGCAAACAGATTTTGCCAGTTCAGAAGTGAAAGATCGTTGTTTATAAGGTCGTAATTGGCTTTCTTGAAGTTGTAGTTGGGAGTTCTGGTGTTATGACGATTTAAGTATGGACGTATATTGAGACGAAAATCAATCATGCAGTGGTCACTGTTTGAAAAAGGTTCTTTAATTTGTAGTCCGTAAATTGAGTTTGGATTGTTGCAGAAGATGAGGTCAAGGCAGTTGTTGAGTCTTGTATTGTTAGTTACAAGTTGTTCAAGACCTAGGTTTGTAACAGCGTTGTATAGTGTAGTATGGATTGGGTCAGTTGAACATTCATTGGTTGTCCAGTTAATGAGAGGTAGATTTAAGTCACCCAGGAAGATAAGAGGGTATGGGCAAGAGGTAGTCCATGTTAGCATTGAGGTTAGCATATTTGCGTGGGTAATGTCATAGTCGGGGGCTCTGTAGCATAGTAAGAATCAAGAGTAGTGTCAAGGGATAGGTCGCATACTATAGTTTCAGGAAGAGAGAGTTTATGTGCTACTTGGATATTTTTAGATTCAGTGTCTTTTGTAAAGATAGCCACTCCACCACCTCTTCGGTTTTCCGATCTGATCGATAGACTTGATATTCTTTGTTTGAGATAATGGAGTCAGGAAGGATGAATTCAGCCATGTTTCACAAACAAAAATGATATCAAATGTGCCACTGTTTAATAAGAGGATAAATTCAGGTAATTTGTTGACTATGCTTCTTGCATTTATCAATTTGCATTTGAGATCTGATATGATTGGTGTTGAAGAGGTAAGGGGCGTGCATACCTAGTTTTGGGTGTTAGTAGGTTGGGGGTTGTGTACAATAGATGGTTGTATAGATGGTTGGATGGTAGTTTGGGTGTTTGGATGGATGGTTGTTTGGATGGCTGGTTGGGTGGATTGTTGGGTGGCTGTTTGGATGGCTGGTTGGATGGCTGTTTGGATGGCTGCTTGGATGGCTGCTTGGATGGCTGTTTGGATGGTTGGTTGGATGGTTGTTTGGATGGCTGGTTGGATTGTTGGTTGGATGGCTGTTGGTTGGATAGCTGGTAAGATGGTTGGTTGAATGGGAGGTAGGGGGATGGGTACTTGATTGAATACTGGGATGGCTGGTTGATTGTTATGGGTGATGGGGGGGTTTGGAGGTGATTTTTTGATTGCAGGTTTTATTTTTTATGCAATCAGCACGGTAGTCGATGTATAGGTTGGATTCACCATTGTCTTGTCTTCTTTTAAGTTCTGTGCGAAGTTCACGAGAACGTATCCGTTGTAGAAAGGATAGGTCAGGACGTGATCTAAGTTTACTGTAGGTAGGGTTGGATTTAGCAATTGAGTTTATAGTATTTATGAATTTGCGTTTACTGTCCTCATTAGTGCATGTAACTCTACAAAATCTTGGTGCTGTTGTCCCATCGCTGTTTTTATATTCTGGTCCATCTCTGGAGACAGCAATTATTTCATTTGGGGAGATGGTTGATGAATTATAATTTCCAATGATGTTGTGAATCTTATTGATATCTGGTTCGTTTGTGTTTTCAAGTCCAAATAATATTGCATTATTTATTTTTTGTCCTCTCTCCATTGCATCTCTGATTAGTTGATTAGTAGTTGTTTGTTGTTTGGGTTGTGTTGTATTAATTTGATGTCTAGGTTGAGTTGTAAGTTGTATATTTTGTGGTGATAGATGAGTTTGGAAGAGATTTAGATCATTAGAGTTTTCATTTTTTAGTGTTGAAATTTGTTTTATCAAATCTGTGAAACTTTGTTCAATAACTGATAGAATTTTTTTTCTAAGTTTTGTTCAATATTTTGAATTCTTTTTTCTAGGTTTTGTTCAATATTTTGAATTCTTTTTTCTAGGTTTTGTTCAATAGCTTGTAATCTTTTATCTATGTTTTGTTCAATAGTTGTTAATCTTGATTCTAAGATTTTATCAGCGTTTGATTTTCTGGCTGGCATAATGATGATCTTTCTTATTCCTTTGTTTTATTTCACACTCTTTCCAATTTTAGTAATGATTAAGTGTCTGTCACTTAATCAATTATCTTTGATTTTATATCTGTCTCTTTAACTTTAAATGGTAATCAATTTGGCAGTTGCTATGGTAAAGTTGCTTCTTTCCTTGATCAGTTTCCACCCATTGCTTCTTGTTCTACCCTCAGGTGCTTTGGAGAACAGCCTGACTCCCTCTTCTCTGTGGCAACCCCTGAGATATTGGAACACTGCTATCATGTCTCCCCTAGTCCTTCTTTTTATTAAATTTTTATTTTGGGTTAATGCTCTGATAATCAGAATGTATTTGGATTCTATCTCTGGAGAAAAAAATAGTAATCCTTGATTGTTTCTGAGATTTAATGCACAATCAATACTTTCAGTTACTGTCTAGAACCTCTTTTGTTTGTAGTCATATCTAATGAAGACCTGGGTTTCTCCAATAGTCACAAGCAGAATCTCCCTTCATTACTACAATGGTATGAAAAATTATCACGAGACAAATTCATCTTTCCTGGGTCATTAAAAATTTGACCTTAAATACTTTTGTCTGTTACTATGACATAACCCCCCCCCCCCGCCCCCAAACAGTGGTTGTTAGGAGTTGAAAGGAGACAAAATGATACATGATAACAGTTAGTATAAAGGACAGTGTGAAAGATGTGAATTCGGCAATGATGAGTGTAGGAGTGATGAGTGAACTCAGGAACACATGGAGTGTTTCATAGCCTCATCTGCTCATCAGAATTATTTCACAATTATTTTCTAAAGCATGATTAGCTATTTTTTTATAGTGTACGCATTTCCAGTCTCAAATTGCATGGGAGCCAATGAGCCATGTTTCAAAAACAGTGGACAGAAAAGCCTCCAGGAATTATTAACAGGGGACATGGAGGTCACATGTGGCCATTGGCCTTCAGGTTGCCCAACTTTGTTCTATATTAAATTCTAAAAGTAGCATATTTCGGCTATATATATTCCATCAGTTGCATTTATCTGCAAAAAAAATATCTGTGATGTAAATAAAAATCATTAGGGTAATTCTGTGTTCTTGCTCATGCGAGCATACCCTGTAGATGAGGGCTTACAAAATAGTCATATTTCCTCTT
This sequence comes from Ahaetulla prasina, assembly GCF_028640845.1. Taxonomy (NCBI): domain Eukaryota; kingdom Metazoa; phylum Chordata; class Lepidosauria; order Squamata; family Colubridae; genus Ahaetulla; species Ahaetulla prasina. The sequence continues at coordinate 281,384,597 of NC_080539.1, read as the reverse complement.
TTTGACAATGAATAAATAGGAAAAAACACATGTTTTTCATCAATCTGTAATGTCCCCTTGGTGCCATAATTCTCAGAATTTTTTTAATTCAACTGTCTAACAGTGATAAAAGCCAGATCCTCATTCAAACAAATTGAGACCAACAAAATATTAAATGTTTTTTTTTTCACTTGGTGTTTGTGAATATGTATGCAGTCAAATGTACACATCTGATAGTATCCATGAGTTTCTGCTAACTTTGGCCTCTTCTTTTGATTGTCAAACTATGGACGATATTCCTTTGACAAATATTATTATCTCTAGTTACGACTAGAATTGGATTCACATAAAGTGCTATAGTGTAATATCTGAGCTAGCTTGTTTTGCAAATCAATATTATTTATTTATTTATTTATTTATTTATTTATTTTGTCAAGCATATATAAGATTACATATAAAGTATAAACATGATTATGGGTATATGGGATGGTTACAAATAAAAGGGGACATTAGGACAGGGACAGTAGGCACATTGGTGCGCTTAAGCATGCCCCTTACAGACCTCTTGGGAATGGGTG